>NC_090269.1:366030461-366330461 GCF_040414725.1 Anabrus simplex | reverse complement strand
TTTTGTTTCGCAGGATTTCCTTTACGTGCCGGTAAATCTACCAACACGGGAGGCTGTCGTTATCTCAGCACCTTCAAATACCACCGTACTGAGCCAGGATCGAACCTGCCAAACTTGGGCTAAGAAAGTCATCCCTTAAGCGCCTGAGGCACTCAGACTGGCATGAACTAGTTCTACTTCCCGTAAAACGGTAATCACCACCATGATTACTGTCAACCAAAGGAAGTGACAGTTCCAAATACTGCTAATTGTAAGGCGACCACCAAACTTGTGCAGGCTTCTTTTCGCAGATATTCTCTGCAAGAAGAGCCTCCGTTGCTCAGGCGACAGCGCACGGGCCTCTCACGGCTGGATTCCGCGGTTCAAATCTCTGTCACTCCACGTGAAATTTGTGCTGGTCACAGCGGAGGCGGGACAGGATTTTCTCCGTGTACTCCGGGTTTCTCTGTCATATTTTATTTTAGCGAAACTCTCCAATATCATTTCATTTGGCAGTCATTAATCATTGCCCCAGAGGAGTGCGACAGGCTTCGTCACCCGGCACAATTTCTATCCTCGCCGCTGGATCGGGGCTTGTTTTATTCCCTTTCTGACTCAGGAAATAGGCTGTGGATATTTGTCTGTAGAACTACGTCGTGGGAACAGAGTTCAATCCGTGGGATAACATCTCGTAGATTTAATCCGACTAGCATTTATTCATTTATCATAACGTCATTCTTGGATATTTTATACAATATTGGACTAGTTCAAACAAGTTCATGGCTGTGACCTTCGGTTCTACCGAATTTGTACCACAGGGAAACTGCTCTGTGTTTTACAAAATGTATTCGCGTCATGGTGCGTTTTAATGAGAAAATCTCAAATAAAAGGGAACAGAGTTAGTTACAAAATTATGGAATATGAATTTTAATGCTTCGATGAATCATTCTGTTTATACGACATTTCAATTTACCCACACAGTGTTTATAAAGCCCTATGAACAAGAGTTAATAGGGACGAATTATAGATTATCAATATGAGCATATCATGTCCAGATAATTGTGTGCTTTAAACTGGCTGTCAGAATGATTAAAAATAACAAGCGTAAAACGTAAAAATGCCTTTAGACAATTTTAAAATTTCCTTTTTTTTATCGTATGACTGCTAATGTGAGCGTCCATTGACATGTTGGCTCGCCTGGTGCACATCTTTCTGTTTGATGGCCATGGGATAAAGATGTTGATGGTAAGGTAGGGAGAGAGTGAATAACACTAAGGGATGTGATCTAGGCTTAACGTCACCATCTGACTGACGAGTCACCTCACTGCATATGAAGACTGAGGAGAGGTTTGGAATTGAATCCAGGCTTTTGGAATGCAATTTAATAAAATATATACCACCACCTCTCTTACCCTACCTGACGGAAGAAACGTCTTTCCACAATACGACTCGAACCGGCTAACCGCGGTGTCAGACCTTGTAGACTTGACGCCTTAATGAATATGGCTACCCGACATTCTTTAGCCAATGAGTGGTCGAGCTTCCTGGTGTTCTGTTCGGGTCTATATGGCCCGAACTGAATATATATTTCGTTTCTCATATCTTAATTACCAAATTATGTTCATGAAACTTGGCGACTTTGTTCGAAAATACTCGAGCAGCACGTGTTTAAAAAAGGTTTTAAAATGTTAAGTAGTGTTTTCTTAAAATTTAATAGTTACATACGTGACGTTTGGATCATTATCGCCCGACATAAATATGATTACTATAATGTTTCTTACTTTGTTTTGTGGAAACGCTGAACTCTATTTTTTGTTGTAGATTATGTGAATAATGATGTTTACCACTCCAACTTATTCTCAGGAATCAGCTAAGCCTCTATGCATTTGCAACAGTGAGCTTGTTTCTTGGTTGTTTAGGAAATTGTAATTATCAGTTCTTATAATTTTTTTGCTCAGTTTGAACTGTGACTCTATGGCGATTGAACCATTGACTGATGATGAGTTGGAATAATTAGTAAATGCTTCAGCAGATGTTGAATCACTTTTTCGAGTTAGAAGATCACAATGAATCTGGTTCTAACGACAATTACGACAGTTAACGGCTTGTAAAAGATCATTTAACTTCACGAATGACACTAATATGGTCAATTATATTCCCAAGAGAAACAAAAATGTTGTACTTACGAGCACTCTCCACAATAATGATGAAATTAGTAACAGGGCTGATAAGAAGTTAATAAATATTTGACCGAGCTCGATAGCTGCAGTCGCTTAAGTGCGGCCAGTATCCAGTAATCGGGAGATAGTGGGTTCGAGCCCCACTGTCGGCAGCCCTGAAGATGGTTTTCCGTGGTTTCCCATTTTCACACCAGGTAAATGCCGGGGATGTACCTTAATTAAGGCCACGGCCGCTTCCTTCCAATTCCTAAGCCTTCCCTATCCCATCGTCGCCATAAGACCTATCTGTGTCGGTGCGACGTAAAGCCCATAGCAAAAAAAAAAAAAACATTTGGACTATGATTTATCCAAAGGGGCTGTAGACACGCCTGATGGGCTATCAGGTACACATACTGCACCACACCACCTGTCCTAAAGTATGCCTGGCTAAGGACATTCAAAAACGCATCGTTAAAAAAATATTTACGTCGCACCGACACAGATAAGTCCTATGGCGACGATGAGATAGGTCTGGGAGGGAAGCGACCGTAGCCTTAATTAAGGTACAGGCCCAGCATTTGCCTTGTGTGAAAATCGGAAACCACAGAAAACCATTTTCAGGGCAGCTGATCGTGGGGTTTGAACCCACTATCTCCTGGATGTAAGCTACATCATGTCTTTAATAACTGCACAATTATTAGAGGTGATTGATCCAAGATGATTGATAAATCTAATACTAAATTGTCCTTGTTTCATATTTGCTCCAAACGATCTAATGACGGAAAATTTAGCTTTTTCCGAGAGGGTTTCACTACTGCTTTTCCTTTGTGAGCCTGACGTACTAAACTGAGGCCTCCCTCGCTAACGCTTCTTCATTCATGACCCGGTGAATGCATTTCGCACACTATACGCGCTTAAATATGATCCTTGGATCGCAGTCTGATACGGTTCACTACATGCAAACGAAAAACTAATAGAAGGCTAATGATATTTTTCTATAATATTCTTGATGTTTCAGTTCAAATGGACTTGTGGACTTTAATAGTCTCTAATTGGAATGCACGCAAATTGACTGGAAGGAGGATATTCTGGGCGGAAATTGAAAAGTCCCAAGTAAGAGCACATTGCATCAAGAACGCAATTCACAAGAACGGACGGTTCTTTGAAAATGATCGGGAGCATTCAAAACACAATAAAGATGTAGATAGTGTATCGAAATTAGTAACAACAAAAAGACCTACGAAATATGTCAGCTATAAATTCTGCCCATCATGCAATTACTATAAAACAAATAGTTGTGTCCAATCTGCAATCAGTAAGAAGAAAAGCTAGAAAATAACTGTAATGCATTCAAAGGTGAGTAACTGAATTGATAATCGAGTGTTCTTTCTAAAATTTCATTCTTTCACAAGCCATCATCTAATTTTTTGCTCCTTACCAATCTGGCTTAACTTGATAATCTGGTTCGCACTCAATAATTTTTCTCTCACTCCTTGATTTTCTTCACATTCAAATATCAGATGGCAATCCGCCCTCATTTCACCACATAAAATACATACCATTGTATCTTTATTTCTTATCCAGCCCTTATTCTCATACAAATCCATCAGCCACCATGAAAAACACTTCTCACCGATCTGTCTACGTTGCTAATTCTTATCCTACTAACTAAATTATTCCTATTAAATGTCTAATGTCTGTCTTTTCCATCATTCCTCCCTCCAAGTCTGCAGTTGTATAACCTTTACCCTCCTTATAACAATCTTCCATAAGTCTCTACCCTTTGTACTGCAGTCTTCAGACCACATGTACCGTAATCCCAGACCTTCCATAATCCTGTTTACCTTATTAGCCCAGCATTCACTATACCTAATTTCAATCTGATATTGGAAAGCTGCTTGCAACAGTAATCTACCTTCCCCTCTCCTTAATCGCCACCGATATCTCAGTATCCTCTTCACAATTTCTCTTTCCATATACTCCCCGGAAATTACTATCGCCCCAGAACTGGCAATGCAAGGAGGAACAATCATTGCCGTTTTGTTGAATCTACTGGCTTTCTGATTTAGTTTATATCTATCCTTTTCAACCCCCACCCCTCAGAAACACAAGGAACTCTGCTTAAGACCACTGTTTTATAAACCATCCTTCCTGTTTCATAAGTTATTCCCGGAAATTTGCTTTCCAAGATTCTTATGACTGACATAGCTGCCAATCCCTTCCACTTAGCTCTTTTGACCTGGTCCTCCCACCCCCAATTTATATTAATAAAGACCCCCAGATATTCCAATTTATCCACCTTCTCAAGTATCCCGCCCTGCACTATCCACTTCATCTTGCTCTTTCTCGTTATATTTCTCCGGGCTACCAACACCTTAGTCTTGATACAATTTATTTTCAAGACCAGTTATTAGCATATTCCAAGACAACATTTAGGCTTTTTGCACACCTCCCACCGACAACGTTAATAATAAAAGGTAGTCCGCAAAAATCAGACATGGGATATCTAGCTCTCCTAGGACAGGCCAGGCTCATTCATGCCCTCCATGTGCGTGCAGAATATCATTTATAAATATTGAAAATAAAATAGGGGATGGTTTGCAACACTGCTCCATACCCATGTCACATTCAATCAGCTCACTTACCACTCCTTCCTCAACCCGAATACAGCAGTAAAAGTCATGAATACATTCTTCAACAACATTATAGACCTACCACTACACATGGGCGGGCTGGGGCACCAGATTCTTAAAGGACTACATCATAACTTAATTTGCAGGAAATCGACTTTGAAAGACATTACAGAAAATACTGCATCTTTCCCCTGTCTCTGATGGCCTAGCTCAGCGGAGACGCTGTGTGGTGCGCCCAAGAAGCAGATATATCTAACGAAATTATCATGAAAGTTCGGGAAAGGACCTAGAATACATATTCGTGAATGTGAACTCAACAAGATAAAGGAGGTAAAAACATAATTTATTTCCTCATAAACATAAAGTTCATATTCAAAAGGAACTATACACCAATGAAGAATCCAAACTATATATTACAAATTATTTACAATATAAAATTCGGCACTTAAGGTCGTTCAAAGCATACGGGTCGAGAACCCGGGCATATAAAATTGAATATCTTCGGAAACATGAAATCTACTTATTTTTAACGGAGATCGACATAAGTCGACTGCCATTAGCAAGCAGGCTGCGATAAAAAACCGTCTCTTACATGAATGTATTATGATAGATTTAATGTTAGCCTAATTACACTAATTCCGAATTGTCCGGTATAGACATATAAAAGGAACACTTTGTTTGGGGCTGGCCTAAGTTTAACCCACCATAAGCACTGATTCTAACACACTATATCCGGATCGTGGGCACAAGCCATAGGTTTGAAACCTCGCAATCCAACTGCAGGCAAGAGGCTGTGAAATACTAACCAACACAAGTAATTGACAACACTATCACACAAATAAAACACTTATAAACAATGAACACAAATAAACAACATCTGAAGAAGAAGGAAATAATGTTACCCAGGCAGCATCGGAGTGAGTGGGAATCACTCTGAGGCTCAGCAAGGTTCTCGTGATAGTCTGTGTCACAATGCATCGGGCAATATTTGGCTATATGTTTTCAAAGCAGTTAATCAGGTGGCTTGCGAGGGAATAAATACAATCTTTATCTGCGTGGCTCAAGCAACCGTCTCTGGCCCACTACGGCCCTTTCAAGTAACGGGACTATGCGTAGACTTTCACTCAAGGTCTTCATCGGGACACACAAATATCTCTCTCTTTACCTGGGAAGCAAATTTGCTGAGCGGAAAGAAGTCTCGGCTTATAAGCCATCAAACATATCATTCATTAAGACATTTGGTCTTGGGTATACACTCTCATAAACCAGGTACACATCATTACGTCAGCCACAATACTATATCCAATGCTAGGCCTCAACATAATAATCATGGCTCATCACCGCCTCGTATTCAATAGTCCCCGGTTCAATTCAGGAACACAGTTAGAGTTTGCCTGCCACTTTCTGTAAATGACCGTCACCAAATTCAACTACGGGGATAGCCCTCTGCACACGTCATCAGCTAAAAAGAATGCAGTAATACTACTTCATGCATAGACTGTCTACAGATCAGTTCTAAGTTCCCGTTCGTTCCTCTGGAGGTTCAGTGCTTTCCAATCTGCATATCTGAATATTGCATCGCGTATACCTTTGTGTCTGCATAACACGAGTGAAAATGCCTTAACACAAACAAAACACTACACTTCATCCTGGCATAGCCCTCGTATTCCAACTTTAAATAACACTGAAAGAAGACTGGGGTATAACATGCATCCAGTCCCAAACATGAAAACAAAATAATGCCACTCTGGCTTACATTACAATTACTATTTACACTTAACGAAAGGGCCACATGTGAATCTAATCACTACATTTCATGATTATAAACAGTTCAACTTATCTTTATCTCCATGTCTGCCATCAGCGGTACCTTTGGAACCGCTCCATCGGTATGATTTAGCTGACGACAGCGTTGCTTTCAATGGATCTAGGAGTCTGCTGGTTGTGGTCTCATGATGTGCTGCCTTCAGATGTGTCCCTATAACCTGGTAACTGTTGTCAATCAAATTCTCTTCAGCGCTTAGTTCGTGCATGAATACAGTATACTGTCGTAACCCTGAAAGGGTACAGTTGACAGATCCCCTATGGAGACATTAGTCCAGTCAAACGATAGTTACCAATTTAAGGGATATCCTCCCTGTTCCGATCTAGTTCTTCGCAGCAGTTAGCCGTCATTAGCCGCACGCGGAATTATTACACAGCGCGAACTCGTATTATAACCTTTATTAACTAAGCATATGTTGTTCGGGTGAGCTTAAACAAATAGCTGCCAATTCTCATCTATCACTGATACAATAGACTTTGTTGATCACGTTCTCGCGGAAAGTACGCACTCCTCGAATTTCACTTAGCTTCTGAGGGCTGTTACACTAACGCTTTCTTCTTTTATAGTCTGAGTAGAGTGAAACGCACAATACTACATCCCCGGGATACAAGAGGCTTCCTTTTTGTTCGGCCAGCTATCTCTCAAACGAGCTATAAATACACAAACAGACACAGTTACATCGTTTTAATGGCTCATTCTACTTCGAAAATATCATAAGGAATTGTCCTCATCTTGGATCTCTGGGATATGGCTCTGTGACTTATTTACGGTATCGAATTAAAATTATTCTAAACCTGGATATTTTGTGTTAAGGGGACACCCTGGCGTTGTTCAGTAGTTTCCCGCTTTCAAAACTCTCGCTCAGTCTCATGCAAGCTGTTTGCTGACTCTCTGTTCTCCTCGAGTAGCCAAGCAATCGACGGGGTTTACACCAGTAAAATTACGGCATCCTGCCTTGGTTCGTCTGAGGGAAAAGCGGTGCACCCTGCTTGCTACGAGTTCGACACGTTCATATACACGGTCAGCCAGCGCTCCTAAGCTCGTTCCTTAGCGCTAGATTAAAAATATTCCACAGTGTTAAATCATTCCAATTGGACCGTGATGTGATACGGTTCAATACGAACTTATTATTATTATTATTATTATTATTATTATTATTATTATTATTATTATTATTATTATTATGCCTTTATTTTCATTGCTTGACTCGAGCTTACATACTGTATTGATGAACTGCACATAGTTATAAAAACACATTAAAGGAATAGGAAACAAGGAAACACTAAATAACCCGGAGTAAAGAAAATTGTCCTAATTTGTCAATAAAAATAAATATAGCACAAAACTTAGTAACGGAATGGAACAACAAAAGAGGTAAACAGAATTCATGTAAGTTTGTTTACACTTAACTTAAACCTTCCAAGTACCGCTGCCAACATTTCGTTTTAAATACCCAATCAGATATGATATTCCTGAAATCGTTGAGCAGCGAATTTCTTGTTCGACTTGTAGACTACTAACAATGAAAGAGTTATTGTAGAAGGTGGATTTGTGATATGGTATTTTGAGGAATGGGTTCTTATAAATGATTGTGAGCAACTGGAAATAATCTGTTAGATAAGAGTGATCGACTTGTATATTATTCTGTGGAGTGGAAGCAGCAAGTAATAGTACAACGCTGGTTTAATTTCAGACAATTTAGTTCATGGAATGCAGGAGTTGATGAAATATTGGAATGTTCATCATAAAGCGGACACAAGCATTCTGAGCTCTTTGAAGCCTGTTGGAGTGAGCGGCACTTGCTTTGCCACGTACGACGTTACAATAGTCAGACTGAGGCTTTAGCTGTTGAACCAAGACCAAGTTTAATGATCAGATCTTAAAGCTACTCTCGATTGTTCCTAGGTAGCACGATTCGAATGGCCGTAGAATGTTGGAAACGTGGGCTCGTTGTTTTTGTATTGTTTGCAGATGATGAGTGCTCGAGTGTATTTACAGTGGACATTTACAATCGGTAATTGGTCGGCGGATGCAGAGTGGGTTTTGGCCCACAAGTGGCCACAGCTGGTCCGTCATCCGACAACTCTGCACTCCGATCGGCCAACCGAGCAAAGGAGGGGTGGCCATGTCTCTACGCCTCTGCATTCGGGAGACGGAGAGAAGCTGGCCCCCACCGTCGGCTGTCCTGAAAATGGTTTTCCGTGGTTTTCTGTTCTCCTGCACTAAGGCGAATGCCAGGGCAGTTCCTACTATAGGCCACGACCCACAACCCTATTACCTTCTCCGCGCATCTTCTTCTCCGATACAAATCTCCTGGCATGAGAGACGGCGTCTAGGTGGCCCGCCTCCCAATTCAGGGGAGGAATGAAAACATTGAGTAGTAGTAGATCGGCAATTATACGCATAATGAATCTTTTTATCAGGTTATAAGTCGAGCTACAACAATGACCTC
Source organism: Anabrus simplex (assembly GCF_040414725.1). Lineage (NCBI taxonomy): Eukaryota > Metazoa > Arthropoda > Insecta > Orthoptera > Tettigoniidae > Anabrus > Anabrus simplex. The sequence continues at coordinate 366,321,413 of NC_090269.1, read as the reverse complement.
ATACTAATATATTACAATTTCCTAAGGAGAAAATATTAAGAGAGAAGTGGATTGGATAAGATTGCAGTTAGAGAAGACGTAGATACGGTGCTGCCCCACCATTCTTCAAAGTGTCGAGTGATTCAGATATACGTGTACGAGTATTTTGCCTGCAGAAGAGTCTGGCTGGGTCTCGGAAACAAAACCTATAAGGATTTGGTGAGTTGTCTTGCCAAATATAGTGATGAAACAGTATCTCTCACCTAAAGAGTAACTTCACAGAAATGTTACAAGGGAGGGCTTGCTACTCGATGCCGATGTGAATGTAGAGACGATGTTGATATGAATGTAGAGAGGGTTGGTAACATAACATTTTGCAATAGAACAGTTGGAGCTTCCTTTGCTTGTCAAATTACTTATTCAGCAGATCTTGTTGATGATCCTAATAACGATGGAAAACTGAAAACTTGGCCTAAACTCTCAACAGCATTATTAAAGGGTGTTTTATACTACCGTTAATCGTGTTACTGGGAGTTACCTACTATTTGAACCCTTTGCCGTTTGAACTCCTGCTTTGCATCAATAACCTCAACAGGGGTGGATTTAAGTGTTCCTCCTCATTTTTTATGTGTTTTATGTTGTGATATAAAATACAGACGTATTTAAGTTCTAATTACCTGCAGAATGGAACCTAAATTTTTGAATTAGAAAAATCATCGGATACTGTGATTGCATTAGTTCTATAAGCAATATAAATTATGAATGGAGTTGTGGTGTGACTTTGATGATAAATAGTTAAGAATGTGTGTAAATGTTTGAAAAAATATTTCTTAACAACTACTCCGAAGTGCTGCATGACAAAATGTGCCCAGGCAACTGTCAAAATAACTTGAGAACAAGGCAAAAACTGAATACAAAATATTAAAGTAAACAAACGCAAGGAGTAAAAAAATCACCGGCAAGTAAAGTAGTTAATATTCTACATTCATTTAATTTTCTCTACCATTTGCAATTATTTCCCCTGTTCCTTCTTAGTGTGCACTGTCCATTTTTCTAGTAGATTAATATGTGATGGGTAGTTGCTGGCGAAGCTTGTTGATACATGCAACAGTGATTCACTCTATGGTGTTACATTTATCATATTAGTTGCGATACTAAGGTCGCCATGATTTTTTTCTAGTTTATGGTCTGAGTATGACAAATAGGATATGTCATGGTCTGAGTATTGGAGTTGGTCTTGGTTGAACCAACAGTTTTCTCCACCACCTCAGGCTCATGATTTTGGGAGAAACAAAAGTTTAAATTATGATCAATCAGCATGTATTTAAGTTAGTAATATTTGATGCACGAAGTTGTTACCATACTTGTCATTATTATGTTCATTTCTTCATATCTCATTATTATTAAGTCAATCCCATTATCGTGATGATCATCATTAACACAATAAATTTACTTTAAATTTTAAAGTATACTGTAAATGGAGACTTGTTATCTGATGTATGCTTTTCATTTAAGTAACATAAAACACATCTTGCCCAAGAAACATCCTATTCGTTTTGTTTTGTACTTGTTCTCGTGCCCGTTTTGTATCCACTGTAAAAACACGTATAGCTGTGACATACGTTTATGAGACATCCCATCGACCTCATTACTTTCATCAATTTCGAAATTAACATATTGTTAAGCACTGTCTCTGGCAGTTGTCTTCCATATGCGCAGCACTTGAAACAATTCGCTGTGAATTATGGCCTGGAGTTGGATGAAAATTGAAAGAAGTAATGGCTAGTGACACACATGTCTTTTTATAAAGTCATTCAACCTAGGGAGTCATTCTTAGTTGAGTATCGGTGGTTATTGACCTCATATATCATCTATTGAATATTTGCAGTCATTACCATATGTTGCAGTAGTTTGGAGCCGTATTGCCAGACACACCTTATCAAGTTACAGAGCACTAAAGGACTAATTCCTGCTGTATTTATCTATCTATATAAATAAAGTCGTAATGACTTGTGTCTGTACATTGACTATTTTGGCGAAATTTCCATACAGTTATCCGTTTCAGGTGTAATAATGACTATCTGCATATTATTTTTTAGCTTTGGTGTCTGGTTGTCTATAACTTGAAAACTACTGGATATATTTACAAAGAACTTTATATTTAGAATCCACCTGTCCTTGGTAGGTTCTAGGGCCAATATTGCTTTTGAATCCCTGAAATGACTGTGAGTTTATAGGAAGCAGTGATTTTCCACTTCCCCAAAATATATACCAACAAACGTAATGGAAATCTACCTGCCTTAATGGAAATCGATTTCTAAAACTTTTTTCTATATGCATCATTTCGATAAGAGTATTAATAAGGGAAATATCACTAACGGACCGCATTTTCGGTACAAGTCCCACCGGACTTAACTCAAGAGCGGGTCCGTGTAAAGCGTATTTCTTATACCTTGAAAACTACTGGAGATATGTTAACCAAACTTCATATTTAGCATTCACCTGTCCAAAGGGAGGTTCTTAGGTCCATACCGTTTCAAATTACCGAAATGAACTGGGGGTTTATGGGGAACCGAAATAGTGATTTTACTCTCCCACAATATATATAAGACCAACCTGACTGGAAATCGACCACCTTCATGAAATTCATTTCTAAAACTTTTTCTCACGTGCATTTTTTGATAGGAGGATTAATAAGGGAGATATCGTGAACGGTCACGGTCGGTTCTGCACGCTATTTTGGCAAAATCTTTGTAAAATTATCCGTTTCACGTATAATAATGACCGTCTCCATATTTGTCAGCTTTAGGTTCCTGAAAGTCCTCATTTTTATCTCCCCCCCCCCCCACTCCCGCCCGCACCAAAAGCAAGATTGTGACACAATCTGCCAGACGACCTAGAAAATTGAAATTTGGCAAAATTGTATGTCTTAGCTTGTAATCGACGGAAAGTTTTCAAGATCTTTAAATATTTCATTCGTTGCCCCAGAAATATATCGTAACATTGAGGCAATTTTAACGTCGGTGCATACCTTCGTTGCAAGGTATTTCGTGGCTAAATTGTAAGTCGTATCACGAAACGGATGGCATAATCTCAGTTAAGTTTGAAGTGATCTACAAATTTTTGTTCTATGACGTTTCGTCGTATCTCTATTAATTATATGTTAGATTTTTCTCTATTTCTCGATTATACTTATATTCTGCTCTTTGCGCACGTATAATTCGTAGTTCGAATCACTTATATGAAAGACTCATCTAATTCTACACGAATATTGGCCCACCCAGTATCCATACGTAAGCCAATTTCTATTTTTGTAGCTGTCACATTAGTACCGAAAAGTAATGCACTGTGAGAATTTCATCCTATTCAACGGTTCTAACTCAACTTTGCCCATAACTGAGTAAGAACCGTTGTGTTTGCCCATAAATAGATGAGAAAGGAGAAAAATCTTGAGACCAGACATTTAGACCGCTAAATGAGGCGTCTTATGGTACAATCCGTTTATCGATATGAGGTATCGTTTAGCAGCAGTTAATCTGTAAATGGAGGTTTGCAATACTGTAAACATGTATATACTGTACATTCATTGAAGTCAATTTTCTAGTGATGTACAAAGGGCGTGTTTGCCATTATAATTAATGTTTTACATCGATAGTGACTATCAGCAGGAGGGAGTCTGCTATTGTAATCATTACTTTCCACATCGACTTTGACTGGCAATAGGAATGGGATCCCTCTCCAACTCCTTTGTAACTAGCATTAGTAAAGATGGAGTACCATTATAATGAATAATTCCCTTCTCGATTAGAATGGCAGAAGCCAAGGGAGCATGCAATTTTGTTCAAAACACCCCTAACCGATTGTGTTTGGCGGTAAGCAAGTGTGCACGCCATTATAAACAAATTTACCCATATAAAATGTGACTGACATTAGGCATAGTGGCCTTGCTATTATAATAGCAGCTCACTAACTCGGTGTGACTGTCGTTAAGAAAAGGAGCCTGTCACTGCAATGATAACAGCACAACTCAATTTTGACTGGCAGTAGGGAAGGTGCCTGCTATTATAATAAAAACTTCTCAACTGTAATCTGTCTGGAAGTAGGAAAGGGCGTCTGCCATTGTAAAGAAAACTCTCCAAATCGATCGTGACCGTGTAGTAGGTAATGGGGCCTTCCATTATAATGAAAACTTACCTACTCGATTGTGAATGGTAGTAGGCAAGTGAGCCTGCCGTTATCATCACAACTCCGCAACTAGCACATTACACTGGAAACAACGTATGTGAACCTCCCTCTGCTGTTTCTGGATAACGTTAAGAGACATGTGATTTAAAAAATCTTATCCACTGCACGTGCAGTAATTTACTTCGATATCCGTATAGAATGTGAAATACCGTAGCGAAGCACGGGTGTGTTTGTTAGTATAAAATAAGAGTTTTGTCTGTACACTGCTCAGAATTCAAAAAGAAGGTATTTCTGTATCGGTCGTGTCCACAGTAACAAGGAAATGCACTTGTTCATTTTTCGTCATATCTGTCTGTCTGCCTGTGTGTCTGTCTGTATGTTTGTATGTACGGGTATCATGAGAAAATGACTGAAGAGAATTTAATGAAAATCGGTACGAAAAGTCGGGGAATGAGGTGCTACAATATAGGCTATAAATAATTGTACTTACGCTGAGTGAAATTAGAGTTTAGGAGAAGGCCTACAATGTAATTCTCAGATATTTATGTTATTAGTGGTCCTATCGATAAATACTTCATAACTTAAGTTATATAGAATTATATTTCCGATTATTTCTGTCTTATACCTTTTTACCATACTGGGTACGATAACAGAAATATGCATGAATTTCGAGTCTTTTTCCTAAGTCCATATCAACGTCAAACAACGAGAAAATGGGCGAACAGAATTTAATGGAAATCCGTATGTAAAGTCTGGGAATAAGGTACTACAATCTAGGATTTAAATAATTTTTAGTTACGCTGGATGAAATGATAGTTAAGTGAAAGGCGCATGAAATTTAATTTTAAAGTACTTCCGTTATTATGCAATTTAATAAAGTCGTATTCACAACGTGTACACGACTTAATGTAGAATTCTGTATACAATGTAGAATTCCGTAGCGAAGCATTTGTACAACAGTGGTATTAAATCAAGTATAACTGTTATCGTATCGAGAAAAATTTCAGGTAAATCGGTTACCGGTTTAAAGCACCTCAGACAAATTTTGAAGGAAAATTTGTGTTTCTAAACTGTCGCTGGTTTACTTGATATTTCTGAATTACTTGGAAAGAAAAATAAATAAGCTGGATTCATTCTTAACAAACGACGGGCTAGTGGAGAAAGGCAGGTAAGTCAAATTCATTTAGAATAAGAAAAATACGAAATTTTAATTCCAAAACGTTACCAGATAAACAAATAAAAAGTTACTATATCGTGTGTTTTGAAAATCTGAAGTTCGAAATGTAGTAAACTGTATTCTTTGTCCGATGTCTAGTAGATAACCGCTAACTAGAGTACGACCAAAAGTTGACTTACCTCATTTTATCACCTCATCTTTCAAATTATTGGGAAGAAATAAAGAAATCTAATTTGTTTTATTGTCTCAAATTCTCTATTTTATAAGAGATCTCTACGGAATAGAATGCGCGGCAACTATAGCAATAATCGTTTGGGACGAAATGCATTTGACTTTATGTAATCGTTCACCAGGAAAATATATTATTATATGATCATGTGACTAGTCAGTCCTCTGGAAGTCTCCCTCTGAACGGATGAGTGAGTCAGGCAGGGAGTTCCCGGGCTGACTGAGGGCATGTGCCGGAATATCCTTCTATAGCGCTTTTTGTCAGGTATCTCCGTGAATTTTCTGAATGGTGAAATTAAATACTGTAATTTATATTCAGGGTGCACCCCGAAGATACTAGAACTTGATCACCAGTTATATAAAAGTGGGCTAACCGTGAAGAAGAATGGTGGTGGAGTGTAGAGTTAGTCCTTGTTTAGTAATTACTGTAGTGTTGAGCTCTTGGGAGTGATATATGTTGAGTATTTCTTTGCGTGGAGCAGTCATGTGAGTTGATTGTGCAAATTATTGGTGTGGTTTGCAAACGAGCCATTTGTACTACAGTCCTACGATCCGTTAGTCAAGGGATATTGATTCAAACCTAAGTACAAAGAAATGCTGTGTGAGGTGAAGTGGAAGGTGAAACCTGTCAATCAAGATTGCAGAAGGATCGCCCGTTTCAGGTAAACGCTGCCATCCGATGATCCACTGTAAGCACAATATACTTTTTTAAATAGCCTGTTATTAGTGGTGTTGCCATTCTTTGTCAAGTACAATAATGCCAGTGTTTATGTCTGTGTACTCACTAGGCCATTCCAGATTACATTAGGTCAAACAGCCTGTGTTTCATTCTTAACAATATTTAAGCAGAAAACCATGTGAAATGATTTTAAATTCTTCCTATAGCATCTGCAGGCTAACACAAAGAAAAGAAGTGTCTTTCAAATTCGGTTGGGCATGAACCTACTCTTTATAGAGCGGTAAAGAAAGAAACAAGATATCATTTTTAAGGTCCATATGCGAGGTTCCTAAAAATAGGAATAGAACCTTTCAACGCACTAATTTCTATGACAGTTATGAAGGTTTCGGGAAGTCCAAACTGTTTACAGAAATACAAAAGACGTTTCAGGATGATGCCTCTCACTCCGATCATCAAACGAGTGACTGATATAATCTGTGAGTTGATAATTTTCTTTGAAATATTCAACAGTAGCTTCATAGATGTTCTTGCGTTGATTGACGTGAGTCTGGAACCTTATGGTAGGGTCTATGATGTACCCTTCTGAAGAATTTGGTGTAGTGGCAATATTGACAGAACGAAATTTGTAATGAGGTCACAAGCACAATTCCATTACGTTCCCTCAATATAGTCACCCTCAAAGTCAATTACCTGTTGCCAAACGTCAGGAAGCCATTGGGGACCGTTGGCAAAGCGCTCTCTGTTGGTAACAGCGACGGTGCTCCCTTCTGCACGAAGTGGAGATGCCTCTATGGACAATTCCCGGACAGCCCATAGATGATCAACGGAAACGGGACCACTCACGATGTCAATCTCGTCTTGAGGAATGACGGCCGACCTGTGCTGTGCAAATCCGGAGTCTTATTCTAACTCTCACACGAAACGGCTTGACCCATCGTGTAACTGTCCTGTATGGTAAGGCATTCTCGCAACAGGCTGTAAGTAATCCTCGATAACATTCTGATGCCATTTTGCCACGGGAAACCCCGATTTTAATCCTCGAACGCTGATCAGCCTCTGAAAACATGCTTTAGAGCGGTGAAATCGACACTCTTCACTTCAACGCCACACAGCAACAGCACGCCCAACTCGATGTCCGTTAAATGCACGCTACATATAGATCACAGCGCCACCTGGCCGTTCCTATATCTTATTCGCGTATGTGCGGTCTCCTGCGGGTGTCTGGATTACGTTGCAACTACTTTATTTAGACCTCTCGTATTAGAGAGACCATGAACTCCTTAGTATACGTCGAATCCTTGATTCTCCAGTGCATAAGCGATGACTAAACTGGCAGCATGATGACGCTAGTTACATAAGAGTTTACAGTGTGGACAGCCTCCCAGGACATCAGCAAGTATTTTCCAACTCTCTTTGGCACCGCCGACAGAGGCTCCTATCCTGACACTTTCTTGGTATACTTCGTACAGCTGATACATTAGCAGTCATCTTCATACACTCTCTTCAGTATATAAAACGAATTTCATAATAAATCCCGTATCGTACTTTACAGTACTAAAAATTGATGTTTAATTAGGGTGACATTAACAAGTGTCGGGACATGTTTCCTTCTTCTTTCTGCACATCAACAGCCGAAAATGTTTATAATATAAGTAAAATAGATAAGGTCACAAATACACATTAAAGTTAGATTAGGGTTGCCGAATATGTCAAGTTAAAATACATTATATAATTCGAGGAATATTCTTAAAAACTTGGAGCTCAATTGCTTTATTGTTCTGTTGAATTGACGATAAAATTGTTGAACACACGTAACATAAGAAGAACTGTATCATCGAATTTTTAATCAAACTATTACGTGTGTTCAACCATTTTATCTTCCATTCAACAGAACAAAAAATCAATTGAGCTCCTATATTTCAAGAATATTCTTCGAATTATATAATCTATTTTAACTTGACGTATTGGGCAACCCGAGTCGTACTTTAATGTGTATTTGTGACCTTTTCGATTCTACTTATATTATAAGAATTTTCGGCTGATGATGCCCAAAAACTAGCACGGGACGTGTCGCGAAACTTGTTAATATCACCCTAATTAAACATAATTTTTAGAGTTGTAAAGGCAGAACTTTTGATTGTACCCTTACAAAGGACACTCCATTCCTGAATTACAGAGCTTTATAATCCAGGATCCACAAGTTAGTTCGATGATGTAAATTAGTTACAATGGCCAACGGCATTTCCACGATGAAACGCCAGATCACGTGAGCTCTCAGAAGCTGAGGAACATTGGGCGTGCTCACCACGTCAATGGGCAGCCATGTACTTTTGAATAGAGGAGGAGTGGGCAGGAACTGACCATCATACCTCATGCACAGTCCAGCTCAATTTAATTTCGTGTGGCTATCTCTAACCGAGTGCAGCCCTTGTAAGGCAGAGTCTCCGATGAGGGTGGGCGGCATCTGCCATGTGTAGGTAACTGTGTGCTAGTGTGGTGGAGGGTAGTGTTATGTGTGGTGTGTGAGCTGCAGAGATATGGAGGACAGTACAGACACCCAGCCCCAGGCCATTTTAATTAACCAATGGAGGTTAAAATCCCCGATCCGGCCGGGAATCGAACCCGGGGCCCTCTGAACCGAAGGCCAGTACGCTGAGCATTCGGCCAACGAACCAGACACAGTCCAGCTGCTGATGCGGGAATAGTGACCTCTGGCTTAGCCGGGGCAATGACTAAGTCGCCAACGTCCAAGTTTGGATAAAGTACGTGGTTGGAATGTTGGTTATAACTAGAACCCGGATTTCCATGCAAATGCATGTTCCTAAATAAGCTAGTTACACTTCTGAAAATTTGCAAATATTCGTTTTATGACTAATCAATTCCAAACAACCGTATATTTTCCGTGCATGTTTACATGTTTTGGCCTTTTTTGGAGGAAATTAATGCATAATGTATATTTTGAGATTTTTGGATTTAATAGCGATTAAATTGGACATTTATATTGGGGTTATATGACCTTTCTTCTGACTTTGACGCATATATTATGTTAGATTGCACGATAGTGACTTTTTTGAGCACTGGTTTGCAAAATTTGGGACCCTACGTCCACGTTATTTGTTTATCATTGAGAGAGAAAGAAAAAGTATTTCTGGCATACTAATTGACAACCAAAGTCAGATGCATAGAGGTCCTATAATCCAGTTAGCCAACCACTTTCTTATCCGTTGCTTGAGTAAACAGACATCAGCGGGAAGACCCCGCGTCGACCGCTCTAATCCTTAGTAATATGATGTCCCAGTAAAAGTTGAACCCTAAATTTTGCATTACTAAATGACGGTTATTTCTTTTTTCGCCTATGTTAGACGAAGAAATCAAAATTTGTATCATACTTCTGCGATTTCTTTTTCCGCCTATGTTAGACGAAGAAATCAAAACTTGAATCATACTTCTGCGAACCCGCGTTACTAAGATAGCAGCTTACAAACCTTGATTTTGCACTAATATTGTATTGTTTTCCTGGAATTTCCTACCCCGAACTCCAAACTCTCACTGGTCACACGCCTGATGCCAAAATAATTGAGAAAATAAGGGAGTGAAAAGTTGCACGCTTACACGCTTCAAGATGTAATTTAGTGGTGAACTGTAAAGTATTGGTGTCATACCACCTGCTGAAAACATACGAAGGGACCTCGTGTGTAAATGGATTGAGTGTAAGGAATTTCTAAGTTAATATTTGAAAACGGATAACTTCAGATATACTCCGTCCTAAATGTCTTCATTTAAGTATGAACCTGTCACATCCTGTGACATAGAAAGATCATTGTCTGTATTCAGGAATGTTCTGTCAGATAAACGAATGAACTTAAATGAAGAAAATGGGGAGAAATTAGTTGTTGTACTGTGTTTCAAAAGGAAATGAAAATATAACACTGTGGCACTGAACTTTGATAGTGCATATTTTCTAGTTAATTGTGCATGTTCTTTCATTTGATAATGCATGGATGCATGCATATTTTGAGATTTAATAGTGCATGGAAATCCGGGCTCTAGTTATAACTGTTCATAATAAGTATATATTCTTCGTTCCAAGGCATAAAATCCCTGCCTGACAAAAAGCCACAAATCTAATGGGCACGCGACACCAATGAGTGACGAGACAGTAGAAAGAAACCTCACGCGGAACACTAAAAATCGAACTGTCAATTATTTGCCTTCTTCCTCTGTGGACAAAAGCCTATTACAAAGGCCTCCGGTTGCTGTTTTAATGTCAACGAGTGTGCATGAGGAGCCACTAGAGAGAAAGAAAGAGACACTGAAGCAGTAAACGAGGCAACAGTTGGAAACTTTGTCACTCCGTAGTAGTTGTTTAAGGGCCGGGTTCTTATATCGTGAAATCAAAATCAAGCATATTTCCTGTCAGCTTGCATTCGGGAGACAGAGGGTTCTAATCCCATTGTCGGCACTGTTGAAGATGGTTTTCCGCGTTGTGCCTTAATAATGGCCACGATCGCTTCCATCCCACTCCTAGCCCTTTCCCAGTCCATTGTCGCCAGAAGAAGTACAGGGTCTCTCTTATAAACCCAGACCGAACACACGGTGCTTGTACACTGCGTTACAGCTGCTGCCTCAGCCGAACTTATGTCGAGCGCGGCCGCCCTGCTTTTAAACTGTATAAAATGATGGGAAATGCTGGAAGTGTCGTCCTTCCTGGGTTATACAGGCAGTGTATTTGGTAACCACATTCTGGCTGACGCGAGGGATTTCTGCTACTGTAATGTTTCTGATTTTATTCGTAATATTTTCTTTAAGTTCCTCCAATGTGTGAGGATTTGTTCGACAGACATTTTCTTTCATTTTATCCCACAAGTAAAAATCATACACTGTTAGATCTGGAGAACGAGAGAGAAATGGACCGGCACTGATCACTCTGTCTGCGAACACTTCTGAGATTGTAAGGAAGGAATCGACTTCTGTATGAGCAAGGGCTGTATCTTATTGAAACCATCTACGCGATTTTTATTCTCCCGTTAACTGATGGAAGAAAGGCGTGAAAATATAATCTTGGAACCTCTCTGCATTTACTGTCGTCTGAAAAAAAATAGGCCTTGTACTAATAGCACATCAAACACCAATCTTCCTATCACAATGAGGGACTTCATAGAGATTTCCTGCACACCAATGGCTAGGGTTATGACTGTTCACACGACCATTAAGTTGAAACCAGAACTTTTTCGTACGAAAATAAGGTGTTGTTATGTTAACTGTCTCACCATGTTAACAGTTGAGGTTCAGATTGGTGACTCATGCTTGCAAGGTCAAGAACTATGCGCGCGCCTCCCATACTCCAGCTGTAGTAGCCCAGAGTACAAACATCGTGCTTTCGGTCTGAGTTTATAAGGGAGACCCGGTATAAATGTCGGTGCGATGTAAAGCAAACTGTAAAAGTGGAAGACATTTTACAAGTGACACCATGAGATAAAAGACAGTAGGATTTTGGTGTTCATCACTTGTAAACAATACAGCATTATAACTTACCAAAGAATTGATAAATTAGGTACTGAATGGTGAAGAGACCATGCAACTCTCAACAGGGACCTTAATGGTAACAGAGTGAATGAATTTATTACAGTACGGCTGAGCGGAAAATACTTCCCGCTAAAGGGAAAGACACGAAATTACAAAAAATATCAGACTTACTTGGTAGACGGAATGTTAACCCAGTAACAGTAAAAACAAATTAAATTGTGTGCTGTGTATAGAATTACATTCTGTAAAGAGGTTTGAAGGTGCACATCAGAAGTAGCGTGCGAGGAACTAATTTCGAAGTGAAAGAGGAACTTCATGAGGGATCAGGGATAAGTCTTTTCTTGTACTGACTATACTGACAGAGTCAGTGTGGGAAGAGCCGTCATGATCTATACCGATATTCTGTTGTGTGCACAATCATGAGAAGTGGCAGAACGATGGAAGACTATTAAAACATTATACTACAATTTGATTTGAATATTAATGTTTCTGTGTTCTAGAGAAAATCGTATGAATTTGGAATGTAAAGCTTAAAGAACATAACATTCTGTCGTTAACTTTGGGGAGAAAAACCAATGGCATTGAAATAAATTGCCTAGTAATTGCAGACGATTTTGCTACATTGGCAGAAAACCTAACATGTGCAACAACACAAACCAGTTACTTGGAAGAAATTGCCAACAACACAGGTTTGAGAATCTCCGTAGAAAAAACAAAATGTATGTCAAATATCAAGAACACTCCAAAATGTTTGGTAACAGATATTGGTCCAGGAGAAAGAGTAACGAAATTCAAAGATCTGGGAGAAATAATTCAAGAAAGTGGTTGAGGTAAAACTGCAGTAGAAGAAAGGGTACACAAGATGGAAAAAGCATATGGTATCACAAAGAATTTTTATAACAAAAAGTGTATATCTAAAATTCTTAAAAAAGGCACTACACTACAGTGGTGAAACCGGAATGTCTGTATGCAAGTGAATGCCTGATAATAAAGTATAGATTAGATAAACTTGGAGTAATAGAAAGGAGAATCACGAGAAAAATCTTAGGTCCTGTGAAAAAAACAGAAGTGTGGAAATTAAGAGCTAACGATGAAATATTGAACATAGAAAACATAACAGAGACCAGAACAAAAAGGTGATTGCAATTGTTGGACATATTTAGAGAATGGATGATTCCAGATTGACAAAAAGGGTTTTCAAGTACCTTTGGGACAAAAAGGCAACAAGAAGTAAAGGAAGATTTAAAAAGAAATTATATAAGAGAAGAAGAAAGTACGGACAGAGAGATTTTTAGAAAGAGGGTAGTATGTGACATAGAAAATGCATGAAGTCAGGCTCAGATGATATTGTTACGAATAAAACAACGTCTGTTTAATCCCTCTAATTTAGTTCTAGAAGGACCCAATTAGTACACACACAGTCCGGCTCCATGGCTAAATGGTTAGCGTGCTGGCCTTTGGTCACAGGGGTCCCGGGTTCGATTCCCGGCAGGGTCGGGAATTTTAACCATCAGTGGTTAATTTCGCTGGCACGGGGGCTGGGTGTGTGTGTTGTCTTCATCATCATTTCATCCTCATCATGACACGGAGGTCGCCTACGGGAGTCAAATCAAAAGACCTGCACCTGGCGAGCCGAACATGTCTTCGGACACTCCCGGCAATAAAAGCCGTACGCCATTTCATTTCAGTACACACACATATACAGAGTGGTCGGAAACAACGTGAACTGAGTATTTGAGCCTTAAGGCGTTGGTCATACTGACAGAACTATGTCAGTATCTCACGCCGTTGTCATTTTATCGGCTGCTGAAATTAGCCAACCAGATCGCTTCACGGGCGAATTCAAATGGAGGTGTTGATAAATCTGCACGTGGCTCGGTCGGGCTTGAGAGTCACGCCGAGAAATGAGCATCAAACACTAACAAACTATGGATTTCAGCCTATGTCACTGTAGCGTGCTTGCTATGGGGCGAGCCTAACAGCAGGGAGGCCCTTGTTCAAGTCTCTCCTATGAAGAAGGTTATTTCTTCTATTGGCGCTCTCAAACCGGTAATAATCCAAGTACAGATTTTGCAGCACCGCCTTGCAAAACGAATCTGAAGTCACCCGCGAAGCGATCTGATTGGCTAACTTCAGCAGTTGATGAAATTACAACGGCGCGAGATATCTAATTATTTTTTTCCAATTATTTATCAGTATGACCAACCCTCTAACACTCACTGTTATTTCCGACCATCCTGTATACACACTAGTATATGCAAACATGGCTAACCACACACCATTAACTGCTGCCTATTTACAAGTCTATCACGGCAGGACACCAGCCGTGCAGTCTTTACCTGAAACAGGCTATCATCCTATAATTATTATTGGCAGCCCTCACATTCAACTTTCGCTCCACAAGCTCAGTAACTTTATCTCGCAGCTGCAGGTGGACAGATGTTTACACAGGGAAGCTGACTACTACAGCATATGACAATTATTCCGTGATTCGACTCCAGAGTAAGTCCTCCACTCTCACAATCAACACATTCAGTTCACATGACCGCTCCACACAGTAAACTACTCAACACTGTCAAACCAACTGTCCCACACACTGACTCAAAGGTAGTACGTACGCACAGTACTCCGCTCAGTACACGGCGCTACCCTGACACTAACTATGGTGTAGCACCCACCACACTGTCGACACTCCGACACAAGAACAACGATAGCGAGCACGACTGCTGTCCGACTCCAATTACTGACTGACTGTTTGTTGCTAGCCTCCTTTTTATATCCTGATGATGGAGCACTAGAATCTTCGAGGCTCGGCTAGAGACGGAACATCCTGGTTTCATATTCGAGAATGCACACGTGGAAAACAGCCGAAGAGAACAATAGAGGAGAGGTCGTGGCAAATCCATGGGCCGGCTGGGAGGTGCTTGGGTAACATTACGATCACATTGTATGGAGGGACGAGGACTACGTGGTAAGAATGTTATATAAAATGAAGTTGAAGGAAAGAGGAAGAGAGGACAACATAGGGTAAGATGTATGAGGCTGAACTTGGAAGACCTCAAGGAGAAAGCGTTGGAGATGCTATGTTCCTCAACGCCCGTGCGGAATGTTTGGTTATTAAAAATGAAGTACTATTTTGCATAAGCTTAAAATTATAACGTACAGATCAGTTGAGACATGTTAAAGTGGAGAATAGGTGAAATAGATAGTCGAGATTTACTTGCATAGGGAACACATTTGGGAAAAAATCGTGAAGTACTACATTTTAGTTTTCTACTGTACCGGTTACGACCTGCACATGCGTATTTTTTGATAATTAATTGCATTCAGTCATCACGCAAGATATTCAGAGCGAACTTGGTTTACGTTCGGAGGAACGAGCAGGCGAGCCGAGGACAGCTGTGTGTGTGTGTGAGACGTAGCTGCAGGGGCAGGATAGACTACCCGCCTGACGCGTCACGTGTAGCTGGCCTGCCCTGGTATGTTCTGGATATGAACGTCACACCTTCGCGAACATTCGATTGAAAAAATTCAAACTTCTCTAATAACTAGCGCAGCGACTTGAGCGATACGTCAGTTTGAAGAGAATAACATAAACGTCTCAAATTGTAAATCTCAAGGAAATCCGTCCAGGAACTCGTGAGATAACCAGCCTCAACGGATCACGTTATATGATGACGTAGGAGCCCCCAAACCGAATATAAGGAGAGGTCACTTTACCCAGATCAGACAGTCATAGCTGAGTGTTCAGCCTGACTCTCCACGCTGCAGTGTTCGTCGAAGTGCTGACAGAGGCTATCTTCAAATATTTAAAATCTTCATGTGGGACTTAAACTCTGACAGTCGTGTTGAACTTATCAATTGTGCGCGTGTGAACTCTAAAGTATAACAAAGTCTTTATACTGGACATTGAGTCTATCAGTCAAGGTGAACTCGTAATTTTTGCGAGTGATGAAGAACAAATGATTCAAAGTCTTTATTTGAACTTATAAATTTTGTGTGTGTGGGAACTCTGATTATGACAAGTCATGTATTGGACTTAAGTGACAACAGTTCAGTTGAACTTCTGTTCTGTGCGCTTGTAGAAACTTCCCGATGTAACTTACTTTCGTTCTTGTAGAACTGAGTTATGACCACGTTGCCTGTGTGAAACTTAATCTCCGAACCAATATTAATTTAAATGTGACACTACTGAAATATTCTAGGAACTGTGATATTTTTTCTTTACATCTCAGTCAGCATAATTTCCTTAATAGACACGAGTATTTATGAAAGTGTTCGAACTTTCCCATGAGTATTACTGCAAATGATTACCATGATAAAAGTATAATCGTGTGCTGCGACACAAGTGTTTCACTGTGAATCCAAACTGTGTTGTTTTACCCAATTCAAACAGAACTGTGTATTATTCTTCTGAACAGTGTGAAAATTATTTGTGTGTGACTGACAGCAGTATCTTTGATAAACTCTAGAACAGTCAGCTATTTTATTCAATATCAATGCGCCTAACAACGAATTGTGCTTTTCATTTCAACCTTATTTCTCCGTCAAAGTGTTTAGTATTATTGCATGACTGATAGCAGTGTCTTTGATAAACTCTAGAGCAGCCATACATTTCTTTCAATGTCAAGTGCTAATTTATTTAGTGGAAAATCACCACGAACTGTGCCAAGTGCGTGAATAATTTTCAGTTTCATTATTTCTATTCATGAACTGTGCTTTATTTTCTTCCAATTTCGATGCTAATCGCATCTACATCTTTAGTGAACTTTTAAATTCTATCTAAAAGATTAAGAGTGAATTCGACGGCATATCCCAACCATATTAAATGAAACAGTGCTGTTAAACCAAAGTGTCGGGGGACTGTGTAATTCTGGACGCTCGTATAAGTTATGTGACGAGTGATTACCCCGCAACATCGTCGGAGATCGTCGGAAAACGTCGTAGAACGTCGGAGATCGTCCAGAACGTCGAAAGTTCGAAACTCAAACCCATATCAAACCGACTTGCGTGTTCCGGCCTTATCTCATCGAAGTATTGGCAACTTCCAGAACGTATTCCAGCCCTGTTCAGCCTCGTGAACTGGGAGCACGGGTCATCAAAAAGCGATGTTGAAGACAGCGACTATCAACAGCAAGGTGATGTGCACTTTGAAATGCATTTTCTGAATAAAAAACTATTATTAAATCTAATTAAAATTTTTCTTATAGATAGGACCCTGCCTCCTGTACCAAGCCCTAGCTAGTAACCACCCAGTATTGCCCTGAGAACTACTTCATGCTAACTTTAAAGTTAAATCATAAAGTCGGGCTCTCTTACTGGTACACTACTATATGATAAATTTGTTGATAATAATAATAATATTATTATTACTAATTTATGTTTCAGATGCAAAGTGACGCAATGTGTTAATGATTAATAATGGGATAACAACTCTCATTTATCGAAAGTAACGGTTATGGGCATCCATTTTTCAGGCCCCAGTGTATGAATACAGCACATTAATATTCAAATCAAATTGTAGTATAATGTCGACGAGTGTATACACATTGCATGAGCGATTATCTGCTTCCATAATTTCGCTTAATTACTCAAATATTTTGGCTGCGAAAGCAAGATTGAAGGTTATTGCAATGACTTTAGTTTTTCGACACCAATGCTATATGTTCTTTACATTTTTGGAACAAGTAGTTAAGCATTCTCCTTCTTCTCTTTCTGCAGCTTTTCACACGCATGTAGGGTCCTGGATACCAACTGTGTAGCACATGTGGATTTGGCCAAATTTACGGCCGGATGCCCTTCCTGACGCCATTTTTATATGGCGGGATGTAATCATTACTGCGTGTTTCTGTGGTAGTTAGTATTGTAGTGTGTTGTCTGATTATGAAGAAGAAAGTTTTGGAACAAACACAAATACCCAGTTCCGAGCCAGAAGAATTAAAACCCCGCGAATAAAATCCCCGGCCTGGCCGGTAATCGAACTCGGGGCTGTCTGAAACAGAGGTCTCAACACTGACCATTCATCCAAGGAGTCGGACAAAAATAGTAAAATATTGTACAGAAGAAATCAAAGGATCGAATAAATGAACTTATAAAATCTATTGAGTGTAATGTAAAGAAGCAAACCACAATAAGTTAACAGCGTGTATCCTATAACTGACTTGAATTACTAAAAGATAATCTTTTGAGGCCAGTGGTGTATAAATTTGTATTTCAATATTCTGATAGACAATCGTCACCATAATAGGCCTGCGTCCATCGCAAATTAATTACAAGAATATCGTTTATAACGTAATGCTATCAGGAACAGAGTGCTAGGCATAACGAACATAAATGTATAACGTTCGAAGTAAAACCACAATTAATTATAGAAGGTTGCTGGTAATAGAGGGGAGATAATTAAACATAACCAATCGTCCTAGTAAAAGTACAAAATACTTAGTTAATACTTGAATGTTTATAAACATTGCAACCCTATGAAGGAGTCATGAGAACCGAACAAAATTAAATGTGCACATTACTAATAGTGATATGCATGATAAATTTAAGTTTCAGATTAAACACGTGGTAATTAATTTCGTGTGGCTATTCCTAGCCGAGTGCAGCCCTTGTAAGGCAGACCCTCCGATGAGGGTGGGCGGCATCTGCCGTGTGTAGGTAACTGCGTGTTATTGTGGTGGAGGATAGTGTTATGTGTGGTGTGTGAGTTGCAGGGATGTTGGGGACAGCACAAACACCCAGCCCCCGGGCCACTGGAATTAACCAATGAAGGTTAAAATCCCCGACCCGGCCGGGAATCGAACCCGGGACCCTCTGAACCGAAGGCCAGGACGCTGACCATTCAGCCAACGAGTCGGACAACACGTGGTAACATCAGTGTTTCCTGAAACCCAAACGAGACGCAATGAAATATGCTATAATTTTCAGCAATGTCTCAAAGAACCCATTGATACCTTCCCGGGAAATTGTATGCCTGGTTGCCTCTATGCGAGGCCACAGTTCATTGATGTTGGCTCCTGGACAACATTGACTGGCTCGTTGTCGACAGACCATACCCGATACAGTTCCATAGGCTACTTGTCTGCCAAACAGACAGGGCAACGACAGAAGCAGAATCTTAAAATTCATGACAACATGTTCAGACGTTGTCTTATTAGACTGCAGCGTCGGGATGGGCGTTGAAGGACGGTTATGATTTTTGTATTTACGGCTTTCCTGTATTGATTGTGGTTAGATTATCCGCTATACTCTATGTAACGCCGACGTCAAGAGTTATATTCACTGACACCTCACAGCCATACCGTTACGTCTGGCGTTCGACAAGTATGAGGCTGCATAATGCATGCTGGATGATACCACTCAGCACGATGTTCATCTGATAGGTATACGACCATCGTATTTGTCCAAATTAAATCGGAACTTCCAAAAATATGAGGTGTTGCCAAACTTTACCCCCACTGCGTGTCTTGTAGCCTGAGAGGTCGATGATCCAGGTTCAAGGGAATCCATCGAAAAGGAGTGTGTTCAATCAGTCGTCTTCGAAACAGATGTCGTCCAATAGTGGAAACAGAAAATGACGCACGAGTTACAGTGTCCCACAGTTGTGCTTACACTTGTCATGAAGCTTTCCAAAATATGTTTTAGCACGCCGAGCACAGTGGCTCTTGGAGATAGGTTCACAACCTGTTGACTCTGATAGTTTAATTGCCTCATAACGTACACACGCTGAATTATACTACTTTCCATGATGTTCATCTGATACGTATACGACCATCATAATAGTTCAGACAGGGCAGAGAGCACTGCTAAGCCTAGGAATGCAAAATCACACTGGGACTCGAATTGTTTATCATACCCTGCTTTGCATTCACTGTATGTTTCAAATTTGTTTCAACATCCGTACAAGTGTTGTCATTTGCATAAGCACGAGTATTGAACGTTTAGTACAGTACTAGGCCATACAAATACTATGGAACCTAATATTTATTGTAATGGTTCACCTTCTGGAATACTGAGTCATTTATTGTATGACTGACTAGCGGGCAAACAAATTCTATCACACATACAACTCATGAAGAGTCCTGACCTGCCAACACGACTGCTGTCCAGACTCCTAATCTGTATCATGTGGCCAAAGAGATGATTCCTTTAGTCACATCGCTTGACTTTCTTGATACTACGCTCCCTTTCATATTGTAACGAGTTGGCTAGGTAGTAGATAAATAAATATTTAAGTGGTAGCTTCTACACAAAGAGTGATTAATTCTAATAATAACCACTTTTCAAGTACACAGTGACACTCGTTAGAGCTCTCTCTTGTTATCTCTGTTCACCCACACTAGTACTACCGACTAATACCTACAGGCTCAACAGTTGCGTCACACAGTTCACGTACACATGCACCGTACACAATCATTTGTACTCTAGGGTAGTTTACTAGTGAACCAAGTACCACGTATGGACTTGGTTCACACTCACACAGTAGTCTTCTACCCATGACCCACGTCAATCCCCTGCTGCATTCTCCCTCGCTGCTTAGCTGGACTATTCGTATCCGCTGTCGCTCACAAGACTAAACAGTATCGCTCTCAGACTGAGCTCAAACTTAACTACTTGCTCTCAATCGTTTCTCACTGAGTCGCACTCGTCCGCCGCCCTTATATAAGGAGACTAAACTTTCCAGAATGAGCCGCGAGCTGGGTACATTTAGAAATCTCTTGAGACAGTAGGCTCCAATTTTGTCGCTCTCGTAATTTGCACCCTGGTATCGCCCTACCGCGACTAGGTTCGGCCTTGCGCCAGCTTGTCCATGAGTGGTGTAGAGGAGGAAGTGGGCGGATCATATGAATGACGTCACAAGTCCACCCAATTTCCCACATTAGAATGGCGGTCCATTGTCATATTACGCAGCTTCTCATAAGTGTTCCTGAAACCTGCTCCTGCTCTAAGTCCACGATTCGAACCCAGATTCTCCGGGTAAGTGTCAGGCGTGATAACTGTACACTTTGAGCCTGACATAAATTGCAATGAATATTATTGAAAATAATATATTGTTCGGAACCTAACCTCGCCTTAAAAATCTTAGAGCATTTAATGCTCTACCTTGAAATACACTTTTCTGTTTCTTTGCTGTTTGCTGTACGTCACACCGACAAAGAAAATCTTATGGCGATGATAGCTTAAGAAATAGCTAGGGCTGGGAAGGAAGTGACCGTGTTCTTAATTAAGACAGTCAGCATCTGCCTGGTGTAAAAATGGGAAACCACCGAAAAACTACCTTCCGAATGCAAGTTATCAGCTACGTGACCCGAACCGCGTAGCGTGTTCCCCTAGTAGATTGTAGTAATTTGGGATGACCTATCAATTCACTCTCTGTGCATTACTGGTACAGAATAAGAGGTAGTCAGATCCCTGAAGAGCAAACGAAGTGTCAGCCAGCCTCCCATGTTGTACGATGTTGGCATTTAAAGTATTTCTAGTGACAAATTTGGTGTTAACTCAACAGAATTAATTATAACTTAGCCAGAGGCCGCTCAATAGTGTTCCTGCTTCTCTGTCATTCGATGGACTGAAAGGGAACATCGAAATTGGCACGTAGCTAAGCTATGTGAAGTCAGATTATTATTATTATTATTATTATTATTATTATTATTATTATTATTATTATTATTATTATTATTATTATTTATATTATTATTATTATTATAGTACGCGTCGGTAGAATAACGGTTAGTATTATTAGCTGCCGTCCTCGGTGGCCCGGGTTCGATTGCCGGTACAGCCAGAAATTTCAGAATGGCAGGAGGGGTGGTATGTGGTTGAAATGGTACACGCAGCTCACCTCCATTGAGGGGTGTGTCTGAAATGATTTGCACCTCCTCGAAACGAGGACAAGAGTTTCTTGTTCTTCTTGTTGTTCTTCTTGTTGTTATTCTTGTTCTTGTTCTTCTTATTCTTCTTCTTATCCTCCTCGTTATTCTTCTTCTTCTTCTTCTTCTTCTTCTTCTTCTTCTTCTTCTTATGACCTGAGGGAAATTGGTTTGAAAAATGTTGATCAAGAACGTACTACTCATTACTCCTGCAACTTGAAAGGATGCTCTTGGATTATAATCATAATGAATGATTAGCCGTAGCAGCCATATCTTCTGTTGAAGTTGTAGCTCATAGAGTAGCTGTATCAGTGGTGGAGTGTCCCAAGTCTGCGGGTTCGATCCCAGCTGAGATAGTTAATCGAGCTCGATAGCTGCAGTCGCTTAAGTGCGGCCAGTATCCAGTATTCGGGAGATAGGAGGTTCGAACCTCACTGTCGGCAGCCCTGAAGATGGTTTTCCGTGGTTTCCCATTTTCACACCAGGCAAATGCTGGGGCTGTACCTTAATTAAGGCCACGGCCGCTTCCTTCCCACTCCCAGGCCTTCCCTGTCCCATCGTCGCCATAAGACCTATCTGTGTCGGTGCGAAGTAAAGCAAAAAAAAAAAAGTTCATATTTTGAAAGACGGACTAAAATTGTTTGCAGCCAATGTCATTGTTTTTTAGGAAGTTAAAGATCTCTGGATGTGCATACTGTGTCACCCGACAACACTAATTCAAGTCGATCGTATAAAACGTCCAATAGAATTCCACTTTAGTTACTAGCAGCACAATCAGAATATCTACATTGGTTGGCTTTCGTACGGATAGAGTATCTCCTTCCACAAAATCCTGGGGCTCTACCGCTCATCCCTCAGGCCAAAATGCTTCTATACTGGACGAAACATAAGGGACAGAAGGGCAGGGAATTTCTCTAGAAAATGTTACTCACTCTACAGGAGAAATGGAGAACCCCATGAGGTGGACAAGGGTCTGAGAAAGTAAGCTGTAGAACTGGCAGCAATTCGAGAAAGAAAATTGTAGAACTGAGAGGTAATATTTAGGAAAACCATACTAAACAACAGAATGGACAGGGAAATAGCCTGACGTTGATAAACCTTTGGAGATATAAAGGCGAGGTGTGTCTGACCTTACATGTATTTCTAGCTCAGAGCAGACTGTATCGACTTAAAGGAGTGTTAATTATATATTGATTGCCTTTTAAAGAGCTATTGATGTTCATAAAGATAGATTATCCCTCTGTGGGTGAGGGCGGTAGAACAACACCCACGGTATCCTCCGCATGTAGTAAGAGGCGACTAAGAAGGCCGCGAGGCTCCCAACTTTCCAGCGTGTGTTGACGACCAGGGGGCCCTTAGCTGAGTCCTGGCATTGCTTCCACTTATTTGTGCATCTTCCATCTACCCTATCCGACCTTCCTTGGTCAACTCTTGTGTTTTCCGAACCCGGCGATATTAGTTTTCCAAGGGCTAGAGAGTCTTTAATTTTCACGCCCTTCGTGGCTCTTGTCTTTCATTGGCCGATATCTTCGTTTTTCAAAGATTCGGATCCCTTGCAATTTGTTCTCTCTGATTAATGTTACATAGAGAATGGTTGTCCAGTTATACTTCTTCTTAAAACAATAATCACCACCACCACCAAATATATATTATCGGAATATTACTCTAAAGATGATTTCTTAACACCAGTAAATATTTACCGTGCCATTGAATCTACTGACAAGAGGCTGACGTATTTGTGCACCCTCAAATACCACTAGTATGAACAGGGTTCAAACCTTGAACCATGCACTCAGAAGAGTAGCGCTCTCCCACTTGAGCTACTCAGGAATACTCATCCCTGTAGAACTGGACTTAGTCGTTTGGGGAAAAATGAGTGTGTTAAAGTCTAGTGTCAAATTATTGTCTGGACCAAGAAACAATAGACTCAAAAGCTGAGGATGACTAAATCATGTTAGGAACACAATGAACAAGTAAATCACTATTAATACAAAGGTCTACAGAGATTTTTGGAGAACTAAAACTGCGTGCCTAGAGTGAACCGTTATAGTGATGTTTAATTTTTTAATTTTATTTATTTATTTATTTATTTATTTATTTATTTATTTATTTATTTATTTATTTATTTATTCTTGTGGTTGTTTAGGTCACCAGTCCATAGACTGGTTTGTTGCAGTTCCAATACTACTCTGTCCTGTGCTAATCGTTTTATTTCTACGTAACTCCTGCATCTACTCTAATCTGTTCATCTTATTCATGGCGTGGTCTAACACTGCAGTTTTTACCACATACATTTCCCTCAAGAACGATCTAAACAGTTACTGGTTGTCTTAAGATGTGTCCAAATACTCTTTCTCTTCTTCTAGTCAACTTTCGCCTGACTGTTCCCCTCTGACCAATTCGGTTCAGCATCACTTCATTCATGAATCGATCTATCCATCTCACCTTCAGCATTCTTCTGTAACACCACATTTCAAATTCTTCTATTCTCCTTCTTCCTATGCCAGTTATTGTCAATGTTTCACTTCCATACAACGCCACGTTTGAGAAGAAAGTCTTCAAAATCATATTTTTAATTTCTATATCAATGTTTGAAGTGAGCAAATTTCTTTTGTTAAGAATTATCTTCCTTGCTTGTGCTAGTCTGCATTTTATTTCGTCGTTAGTTATTCCATCTCCCAAGTAGAAATATTCACATATTTCCTAAGGGCAGAAGTACGTGAACAGAACGGAAATTTCGAAAAAATGTGTTGCTCTTAATTTGAAAAGCGCGCCTTCCTGAACAAGAATATGTATGATTTATAAGCATTTTTATTTGATTTCACAAATAAATTAAGAATAATATGAAGCCTTGTTTTGCCACGCCCTACTTTTCAAACTTAGTCAATCAATCATAATTTCTTTACTAATTGCACGATGATTTTGTGTGATGGCTCATTTCAGAATTTGGTACTTCCCACGTGTCGTAAACAAAAGACTGCACACGGACGCAGTGAAAGAAACGTGTTTGTCTTTGTTACTACGTGAGGTAAACATACTCCGAAAGTTGTGAATAATGTTGTGAATTATAACTCTTAGAACTGCAGCTTATTCATTTCTGCATCAGGCAACCTCCCTCGACCACTAATGGTCTTACGATCAGCTGTATTTTGGACTTGGTATAAGAAGATATGCAGGAAATCTTCAAGCAATGAAACAGGCCATAAAAGCAACATTATACCACAAAATGTCAACAGATGAAGAACCAAGACATGACCTGTGTCCGGAAGGTGTGGATTCACAGTGTGGCTTTCAGAAAGAAAATGCAGGAGGTTCTAATTACCACCACAAGAACTCACTTCCCTAGGCTGTTTTGAATGCCATAAAACCTGTGTATAAGGGACTTAGTGATGACACTCTCTTGTCTAAGTGTTTACATGGCGGCACACAGAACGTCAATGAAAGTTTGAATCACTGTATCTGGTAACGTATTCCAAAAACTGAATTTTTAGGCTTTAGAACCCTTCAAATAGGTGTATTGGATTCAGTGATATGCTTCAATGAGGGCATGATGTCAAGGAAATATATTCTTGAAGACATGGGTATCAAGCCTGGGGCAAACCTGTTGAAGGCGATGAGGGGCTTTGACAGTGACCGTGTGAAAAAAATCCCAAAAAGCAAGTGCAGAATCCACTAAGGAAAGTAGAATTCAAAAAGGGAAATAGAAAAAGGAAGAGAGAAGATCACGAGAGCCAGCAGCAAGAGGAATATGGTCCTGGAATGTTCTGAGACAGCTGTGAGTGAATCACAAACTTTGACTGCAGTTTCTCGAAAACGCTTTTCTTTTTTTCTTTTTTTTTTTAACATTTAGGTACACGTTGCTCCTAAACTATTCTACCCAGCGATATGAAATTTTGCGCACTCATGTATGACTGTACTGCGATACTAAAACTCTAGAATTTACAATCTAAATTGTGTTTTTTAAACCTTTTTGGTGCTAAAAGTTACAATATTTTAAAATTAAATTTTAATTTATAACAGAAGACATGAATATCCATCAAATATTAAAATTCTAGAATTTCAAGACTTTCATGCATCTATGAATGTGTGTTGATACTTCGGAAGCAGTAGTACCAATACTTCAGTAGTAATGTGTACCAACATGACGACATGTATCAATAAGACCTTGAAAAATTTCTCATATTCAAAAAATTCCTTACAAGAAACTAAAAGTCTAAATACTATAAATTGCAATCCATTAGAATCAGAAGGGCTTTGACTTATCATGGTAACATTGATGCATTTCTATCTTTCATGTTATAATATATATTGTGAGAAATGTTATGGTAAATTTCAGCATTATTTCAGTGGGCGCTCACGTACTTCACTTCTAAATCTATTATTTCATTCTGTACCTGTTTCCGTTAAACTGCGATCCATTAATTTTAGTTCTGGATACATTTACTTTAATTTCATATTCTCTCTCCAAGACTGTGTCCATATCATCCATCAATTTCTCCTAATTTTATTCAGACTGAGGTAAAATAACGATATCGTAGCAAAGCAAAGGAAAGTCATCTCCGTACAGGCCATGAAGGCCCTTGGAGGGTTGGAAGGTAAAGGCTTCCACTATCCATAACCTCGGCACTTGATGGGGTAGAGTGGTTAGCTCTACGCCCGGCCGCCTTTGCCCCCAGGAACTAAACTGGAACTCATTTTTGGTGTAGGCTGAATGAACCTCAGGGCCATGTGCACCTCCGGAAGTGGAAATCCCGTTTTTTAAATTTTACGCCTTCCTGACTGGGATTCGAACCTCGTCCTTCCGGGTGAACCGAGCACGCCTTTACCGCCTCGGCCAGGCAGCCCCCATGACAGTATCATAGTCACATTTATTTATGGACATACTATAAGTAGTTACGAAATTATGGCATTAAGTACTGTGTAAATACAGTTTCTGTCATCTTCTATAAAGGTCCCAAACATCTGACTGATTTTGTATATTTCACACCTTATATGTAAAATTGTTTTCATACACTCCTGTTTATCCCACACAATGGGCCACTTGACAAGGTTTTGCTGACGCCCTTACGAAAACACAGTGCTCCTCGCTAGTGCAGCCACGAGTGTTTTCGGTTGTGACGTCACAGGGTGTTTGCCCTGGCCCGGCCACGTGCAGTTCATTGATCTTTACGCCCTAGATAGGGAGCAATGACGCCACTCGTGACGTCATCTCCCTTCCACCTTATTACAACGTAATATTCGGACCAGGCTAAATTTAGAAGACCACAGGAGGGATTAATACAAACAGTTAATAACTTCCATGTAATTACTAACCAAGACATTTCAAAGTAGGTACATTAATAATAATAATAATAATAATAATAATAATAATAATAATAATAATAATAATAATAATAATAATAATAATAATAATAATAATAATAATAATAATAATTTGATTTGATTATTTACAAACGTATTGAGACTGCAACTATCTTTATTACTTTAGCACAATAATATTTTATACATTATAATTTTTTTCATATGCAGTGAGTTTGTATTACTTGGATACAAATAATTGCCTGCAATTTAGCATTGAATGTAGGGAAACTTCTTTATGATAAATTTCCATGTATGGATGAAATATTTAAACTGTAATATTATTGTCCATGAATCATAGTTTCTCCTGCTTTCATAGTTAATACTTTCCTAGTAAGTGTACCATTTATTAGGGCATTTTCTTAAAAATTTAGGAACTAAAACTTCTACTGTTGTGTTCAATACATTTTATGACATATGACACCGGTACCAACTGATATAAAAATAATATCAATATCTCAGTCTTGTTCCACACGTACAACAAGTCAATTTATAATTCTTCATTGTGACTTCTAATAATTTTGTTCAATTATGTCGTACGTATAAAAAAGCTCTTTGACTCCAATAATATTTTCTTATAGAATATATTTGTAAACATAATTTTCTTCACTTAAACAAAGTATGCAACTGCTTTCGTACCAAAATAATGTCTTAGCAATACTTTGTAAAAAAATTCTGTTTTGTTTATGTCTGTTCACAAGCCAATCCCCATACATCAACGCCATATGGTATAACAGATTCAAGAATGAATGATAAACATTTTTTTTGCTATTTGCTTAACGGCGCACCGACACAGAAAGGTCTTATGGCGACGATGGGCGACGATGGGACAGAAAAGGCCTAGGAATGGTAAGGAAGTACCTTAAATTAAGGTACAGCCCCAGCATTTGCCTGTGTGAAAATGGGAAACCACGGAAAACCATCTTCAGGGCTGCCGACAGTGGGGTTCGAACCCACTATCTCCCGGATGCGAGCTCACAGCTGCACGCCCCTAACCGCACGGCCAACTTGCCCGGTACCATGAGGTACTATGTACTTTCCCAATTGAATTAGTCATTATGAAATGGCAATAAGCCCACATATTTTTTTTACAAAAAGTGTCTCGTGATTTCACTCTGAAGAACTATTTGTTTTGTTAAGAAAACGTTGTGGCTCCCAATTTTTAAAGCCGAGAAAATTGTTATCAAAATACTTACTTGGGTATTAGAACGCCAGAATTTCGTGACTCGTGATCTTTTCATTTTACATCTTCTCATTAGCTTAGGCTTACCGTTTATCTCTAATAATAATAATAATAATAATAATAATAATAATAATAATAATAATAATAATAATAATAATAATAATAATATGTATGTATGTTGAGTGCTGAGCCAGGAGGCTGGTTTGAACCTCAACAGCTCCACCATCAGCCGTCATAAGTAGCCAGGCGTCACTGAATTGGTGTACTACGGAAATGATGAATGAGGTGGTTCACCGTTCCTTTCTTCACTGAGCCAGATGGTGCTATTACATCTGAGTCTACCAGGCCCACTGAAATGCCCACACCAACCTATCCTAGAGGCAACATTATACCACTTCAGAAATTAGCCATTGTTGCACCATATCGTAAACATTTAACACATCTCAATAATAGTTACTAATTTATTCAGGAAAGAAAGCATTAACTCAGATTTTGAAGAAAATAACGGTCATATACGACATGATGAAAAATACAAACCTAACCTAATAAAAGAAGGCTGGGTCACATGGGGAAACTTACATTAAGCACAAAGGACCGCTTATTGCTGCAATTACAACGATAATAATAATAATAATAATAATAATAATAATAATAATAATAATAATAATAATAATAATAATAATAATAATAATAATAATATTGTAATTTGCTTTACGTCCAACTAACTACGTTTGCGGTTTTTGGAGATGCCAAGGTGCCGGAATTTAGTCCCGCAGGAATTCTTTTAAGTGCCAGTAAATCTACCGATACGAGGCTGACGTATTTGAGCAGATCCAAATACCACCGGACTGAGCCAGGATCGAACCAGCCAAGCTGGTATCAGATGGCCAGCGCCTCAACCATCTGAGCCAATCAGTCCAAACAACAAGTACGAACTGCAAATATGATTGAATTTGAAATCTAACATTTTTAATAAATGTTTCGTAAAATAGTTTAATGTAACTGTGTGTATTATGAATATTGGTTTCCTTTATTATAGCTGTAAACTTAATTGTTTTGACCACAATGACGAGATGAACAGAGTCTAGATCCAGGCAATGTTTATGGAATTTAGTACCAAGGAAGGATAAGATGGATATGTACAGGGACTCAAGCAAGTTAGCGAAATTGATAGGAGGCGTTCAAGGCAGGATTCTGAGAAAATCAGGCAGAAGAACTTCAAAATATTATGTTAAAGTTGAAGGAAAAATAATTTTGGCATGTAACATGAAACATTTGTTCGTTTTCAGGAGGTGAAGAGTAACAGGAGGATTCGAAGACTGGGAGACTTGCTGCATTTAAAGAAAGGCTCCAATAGATAATAGGGGTAGAAGCATAGATATGTAAAGATTATGCATTCGTTACTTTTTCAGAGGTACTCAAGTCTGGATGTAAAATATGGATGTTATTTGAATTGTTTCCATGAGAAGCATAACTAGAGGTTTGGTAGACCTTAAAGATACGATTGTGGTCTCGGCGCGCAGCTCTAAACAAAACTCAAAAAAATGCGTTGGAAGTGAATGAAGAAATGAGAATTGTTAGTAGAAGGAGTCCTTAGTTCAAAGTAGTTCCAGAGTTTAAACAAGATAGTAATATTTTATCTTTGTTGATAATAGTATACATGCAACATTTACTGAATAACATTCTGCTCTTACAAATATGAATCATTAACTCAGCAACAAGGGCTCTTTTAGCTAAATCACTTAAGTTACATAGAAGATTGATGCTGTTAAGAAAACAATACAACCTAATGGTAATGTGGCAGGCTTATGCAAGGATTTTATGCAAAACATACCACTTCCTTGCATTCGGTACAGGCAATACTTTACTTCGTCTACACCAACTCTGGTTTTTTTACTTCATGTATTTATGGCTTAAAGACTGGCAACTCCTGTTTCTTTGTATACCATGAAGGAATGGACTAAACGGGAGCAAACGAGATTGGTTGTTTCTTGTACGTTTTCTTCCAAAAACAGTAATTTGGCAAAGCAATTAGAGTGATGCATATTTTCTCCAACGGTTGTCCGGAACAAAATCGCAATTACATGTATGTGTGCCACTTCTTTCTTGTTTTCGAATTTGGCCGCCTATGGACCGCATTGAACTTAAGGTTTTCTCTTCTTTTTCTTCTTCTTATTCTTATCCTCCTCTCAGAACCTCTTCATCCTTTCATTTCTAATCTTCCCTTCTTTCTCAGTTATGACCAGTTTGGGTCTACATTTTGGTGGTTTCTTTTGGAAAGTTTTGATGCTGACCATTCGGCTTCTAAATTATTTTCTGCTGTGAACCATATCCATTGTAAGTCTACTTTCTACTGCATCACTTTTTACCTCTTCTAACCACTTCGTCGAAGCTTTCAGTTCAGTGATGTACCACATTTGTGAATTAATTTCGTTGGAATTAGTTCGTTACAATATAGCTCCGTATTGTAAATTTTTTCAGTTAATCTTCATTTTCTTAGCTATTCATCGTTAATTGAAGATGATGGTCCAAGAATGTGCTATGTCAAATTTTGGTGGTTTCTAGTTTTGCTGCTCAGAACTCCGCTACGATGGGAAATGAACATTATTCTCTGCATAAATTCATACCCATTTACATATGACATGTTTCTGATCGCGTGAAATTACTATATTTTTAATCACTTGTGACCATATATTCTTCACAGATCACCCTGTGTTGAACTGAAATACTGATTTCGGAGGTGATAGAATTTGTTTTATTATATTCACTGTAAGTCCGCCACTGTCATTTAGTGGTTACTCTGATTACCTGCCTGGAGGCTCGGGTTCGATTCCCGGCTCGGCCACGAAATTTGGAAAGTTATGAGAGGACTGGTACGGAGTACATTCAGCATCGGGAAGGGGTTCCATTCTCACCACCTCAGCCATACTTGAAATGGTCCTCCGTGATTTATTTTCTCTTCTCCTGGCAAATTACGGGATGGTACGTATTTTAAGGCCACAACCGTTTCCTTCTTTCTTCCTTGCCAATCCCTTTGAACCATCCCTTCCCCCACAAGGCTCCGTACGGCATATTAGGTGAGGTCGCTTGGACAAGGTACTGATCCTCCTGCCCAGTTTTATCCTCGACTCAAAGTCTCACGCTCAAGGACACTGCCTTTAAGGGGATAAAGGTGGGATCCCTCGCTGAGGCCGGAGGAAAACGCAACCGTGGAAGTCAAATGGATAATGAAATTAAATATTCACCACAGCACTCATGTATTATTACGAAATTTTTATGTTGATTTTCTTATTATCCAGTATTCGGGAGATAGTAGGTTCGAACTTCATTGTCAGCAGCCCTGAAGATGGTTTTCCGTGGCTTCCCATTTTCACACCAGGCAAATACTGGAGCTGTACCTTAAGTAAGGCCACGGCCGCTTCCTTCCCACTCCTAGCCCTTCCCTGTCCCATCGTCGCCATAAAACCTATCTGTGTCGGTGCGACGTAAAGCAACTAGTAGATTTTGTTATATCATGCAATTCATATGTTTCTTTTTACACTGTAGTAACTGTCGCCTGATTAGGAAAACATTTTAGAAAATTTCACCCTACCACTTGATTGAAATATGGCGAAGTAAATGACGAGAACGTTCATATATTTTTAAACCATAAAAAAATGCTGAATATAAGTTCTATCAAGAATTTTTACATTTTCATGCACGAACGATCTTACACTTTTCCCTTCAGGTTTCATCAGTGCTTGTTCACAAAGACAGCTTTTGTTTACATTTAAGAGGGCAATTTGGCGTGAATACTTGTTTATAGGAAGAGGAATTTGAATTATTTATCAAGGGAGATGTTTGAGACATGTGTACCGGACGTACACCTTCTCCGTCCAATTGTACTGCGCGACTTTTAGAAGACCATCTCTGTTGTGAATCATAAATTATGTAGCTGAAGATACTAGGACCTTTAATCTGTACATGTCCCTACTATCGGCTTATGTGCCCCCTCCGGCGGGAGGATGGACAAATGATTTCTTCAGGGGAATTTCCTATTGTCTAAGTTGGTAAACCTTAAGTGTTTGTACATTTTATCTTTATGTGCTGAGGTTGACAGCACTACTGCGGCTTCTTTCTTCCTCATGTTATTAACCAATCAGAAATTTTTGTATATATTTTCGTAGCCAATTAGAATTAGGGGTGTGTACAGGCATTCTGCCTTGGTCGAGGGTGTTCGGGAACCTTCCCCCTGAGTTTCTATAGAAGCCGGGCGCTTTAAGGCCGTATTGCCATCTTCATCGATCCGGTCTAAGTGTGTGTACACCGAGCTCGACAGCTGCAGTCGCTTAAGTGCGGGGAGTATCCAGTATTCAGGAAATAGTAGGTTCGAACCTCACTGTCGGCTGCCCTGAAAATGGGTTTCCGTGGTTTCCCATTTCTACACCAAGCAAATGCTGGGGCTGTACCTTGATTAAGGCCACGGCTGCTTCCTTCTCACTCCTAGCCCTTTCCTGTCCCATCGTCGCCATAAGACCTATCTGTGTCTGTGCGACGTAAAGCAACTAGCAAAAAAAAGTGTGTGTACGGCATAGTTCGGGACAGGGGCAGCCCTGCCGTCGTCGGAAGGCCCAACAGCTCAAGGTAATGGCAGACACCTTTTAATATGTGATAGCTCCTTGTAGATAACTTGAGGGGAAGGTTTCAAACTTCTTTCTTAATACACAATCCTAAGGTATAATATCACCGTTTAAAAGTAAATTTTCACCGAGCTCGATAGCTGCAGTCGCTTAAGTGCGGCCAGTATCCAGTATTCGGGAGATAGTAGGTTCGAACCCCACTGTCGGCAGCCCTGAAGATGGTTTTCCGTGGTTTCCCATTTCACACCAGGCAAATGCTGGGGCTGTACCTTAATTAAGGCCACGGCCGCTTCCTTCCCACTCCTACCTCTTCCCTATCCCATCGTCGCCATAAGACCTATCTGTGTCGGTGCGACGTAAAGCAACTAGCAAAACAAAAGTAAATTTTCAGTCAAGTCTGAGGACTTTGTTCAGATCCTTGCTGGGAAATATTTAACTTAAGGAATAAAGAGTGTCACCCTCTATTAATTCCCATTACACTTGGTATGGGAGTGGCTATATGATTTTATAAAATCTCCAAATTATTCTAACCATTTTGGTACTTAATATTTCGCATCTAGTCACCCCTCTGCAGTATAGGCTTAGCCTTTGTAACTTCAGGTCATAAGCCCATGTAGGATTTTAAGTGTATATCAAAAGAGGTGCAAATGTTTTGCCTCCTAGCATTTTGTTCATAGCCGATCGTCCTAAACCTTTTCTTTTGTACTCCTAGGCCATTTATAATGGGCATTCATTGTCCAAGCTAAATTTTCATTATTTATAGACAGTAAATACAGTTTTTCAAGTTTACCTAGTATAAAATTGGATAAGAAATTGGTGCCTCGAAGAGGATGGATTGTATTAATGTTTAAAGCTCAAATTACTATACGATGTAAGCGAGTGGAGCAAATATGTTCTGTAAAATAGTTTATCTTTAGAGCTACCATGCTCATTCATTTGCAATCTATTGTATCGACAATCTCCATTGTACCTGATTTTTGACTTTAGGTCATTGTTGTTATCAGGGCTGTCGAGCTCATCGTTATTCTCTATTTAACTGTTGTTTGTTGTCGTTCTATCAGATTATGTATCAAGTTTTAAAATAAAAGTAAAAGGAAAGAAAAAAATGTCAAAATTTAGTGTTTTAACTTACACTCTGACTTTTTTCTCTGTTCACCCATTCGTCCCGGAACCTTCTTACACCTCTGTAAACCACGGAAATTCCGTAACAAAACGTCCAACTACTTTGAAGTCACTTAAGGAAAGACTAAATAAACAACTGGTAAGGAATCTGCCACCTGGACGGCAGTCCTAAATATAGAGCAATGGTGATTAATTGCTTCCGTGCATGTGCATCAACTTAGTAAGCTTTGGGTTATGAGCCGTGGTGTAGGGGTAGCGTGCCTGCGTCTTACCCGGAGGCGCCGGGTTCGATTCCCGGCCAGGTCAGCGATTTTTACCTGGACCTGAGGGCTGGTTCGAAGTCCACTCAGCCTACTTGATTAGAATTGAAAAGCTATCTGACGGTGAGATAGCGGCCCCGGTCTAGAAAGCCAAGAATAACGGCCGAGAGGATTCGTCGTGCTGACCACACGACACCTCGTAATCTGCAGGCCTTCGGGCTGAGCAGCGGTCGCTTGGTAGGGCAAGGCCCTTCAAGGGCTCTAGTGCCATGGGGTTTGGTTTGGTTTGGTTTATGACGACGGTTTTGACTTAGTTGTTGGTTCGCCTGGTGTAGGTCTTCCTGTTTGACGTGTATGGAAGTGGGATAGTGGGGGAGTCAAACCCGGTGTCGGCACATAGCCTACTCGTATTGAGTAACATTAGGAGACTGTTCAAGGCTTAACGCCCCATTCAACAACGTCATATGCCATCAGTCCATATAAACACTGCCGGGAGGTTTGGAAATGAATCCAGGCTGCTTTCTTGTTGTTGTTGCTAGTGGTTTTACGTCGCACCGACACAGATAGGTCTTATGGCGACGATGGGGTGGGAAAGGCCTAGGAGTTGGAAGGAGGCGGCCGTGGCCTTAATTAAGGTACAGCCCCAGGATTTGCCTGGTGTGAAAATGGGAAAACACGGAAAACTATCTCCAGGGCTGCCGACAGTGGGATTCGAACTCACTATCTCCCGGATGCAAGCTGAGAGCCGAGCCGAGCGCTCCTAACCGCACGGCCAACTCACCCGGTAAGTCCAGGCTTTTGGCATACAATTAGTTGATTATAAATTGTATACAACCACCCCTTCCACCCTGCCAGCCATAAGTGTGATGGTGATTATTTTACATCAACGGGACTCGAACCGGCCCACCACGGTGTCAGACAATAGGGATTTGACGCTTTAACGGTAATAGCCACCAGGCAGGCTAGACTAAGAGTAGTTTAAGGGACATTTAAAATACAATTTTCGGATTGTATAGCACCTTGCTTTATCCAACACCAATCGAGTTAGCCGTCCGGTTAGGGGCGCGCAACTGTGTGGGTTTGAACTCCACTATCGACATCCCTGAAGAGGCTATCCGTGGTTTCCCAATTTCAGATCAGGAAGATGCTGCGGCTGTATCTTAATTAAGGCCACGGCTACTTCCTTTCCACTTCTAGCCCTTTCCTATTCCATCGTCCCCAAAAGACTTATCTGTGTTGGTGCGACGTAAAGCAACTTGTAAAAAAAAGAGAAAAAAACCTTTATCCAACTTCGATTTTCTAGCCACTCTCATCGAAAAATCCATCTCTGTGGCTAATATTTTATTTATTTTTATGATAGTGAATGGTCAAACCTTGTCCCGTTTCTCTACTAGGTTGGGTATGAAGTGAAATGAATCTTCGTAGCGAGTTTTTACGACCGGATGCCCTTCCCGATGTTTGCCTCAACCGTGGATTTAATGAGATGAAATACATGACGTGATATATTATAGTCAGAAGAGAGTGAACTCGATGCCGGCACATAGCCTACTCCTGTCGAATGACACCAAGGAAACTGATCATGGCTCAACTCGAATAACCTGCATCAGAGTCATATGGCCTCACTCCATGAGAACACTGCAGAGAGCTTTGAAATTGAATCCAAGCTTTTTGGCACGCAATCCAGTGATTATCAATTATATACCATCTTATTATTATTATTATTATTATTATTATTATTATTATTATTATTATTATTATTATTATTATTATTATTATTATTATTATTGCCGGCCCCGTGGTGTAGGGGTAGCGTGCCTGCCTCTTACCCGGAGGTCCCGGGTTCGATTCCCGGCCAGGTCAGGCATTTTTACCGGGACCTGAGGGCTGGTTCGAGGTCCACTCAGCCTACGTGAATGGAACTGAGGAGCTATCTGACGGTGAGGTAGCGTCCCCGGTCCAGAAAGAAAAGAATAACGGCTGAGAGGATCCGTCGTGATGACCACACGACACCTTGTAATCTGCAGGCCTTCGGCCTAAGCAGCGGTCGCTTGGAAGGCCAAGGCCCTTCAAGGGCTGTAGTGCCATGGGGTTTGGTTTGGTTTTTTGATTATTATTATTATTATTATTATTATAATTATTATAAAATAATAATAATTATTATTATTAGAAGTGGATATCATCTGCTGGTCCATCTCATTAAAATACCCATGCACAATTGGAGAGCTCGTTATATTTGGGGAAAGTATGTTCCATCTTGATGACGCGATGGGACGCGATGCTACGTTAATTTTCAGATAATGATGGAGGTGTACTTATTTGATTGGATCTAAATGTATTGTACCATGGCAGAAGACAGGCATCTCTCGCTCTTCTGCAGGCTCTGCTGTGTATGATAATTCTCCTGTGGGAGCGGGTGCGGATTACATTCTTGGTATCCCTTGACTTGTCTTAAAGGTTGACATAGTGTGACGGCTACCCAAGAATTCTTCTTGGGCGCGTCTGACATCTTACTTTTCCTTTTCTTTCTTCTTATTTTTCTTACAAGTTGCTTTACGTCGCACCGACACAGGTAGGGTTTTTGGCAACTATGGAATTGGAAAGGCCGTCCAACATGCTCGGTTTTTCTTTTCTGATTAGTGTTAAGAGTAGACGGTTATCTAATCGTCTTCAGAAAATAATGGCCACCATATAAAATGTTAGTTTCTCCGAAATAGCGGGAAAACAACACTCGACGGCTCTTCACTCGCTATTTGGAATTTAGTATATGCAGGGATTTTAGCCAGTACATTACACACTGTGAAAAAGTTTAATTGACCTTGTCATGCTAGACAACTGAACAACAAATGTAAACAAGTACAGTTTGTTCAATTCCTGTAATTGCTTTACACAGTCCGCCTCTGTGGTGTAGTGGTTAGTGTGATTAGCTGCCACCCCCAGAGGCCCGGGTTCTATTCCCGGCTCTGCCACGAAATTTGAAAATTGGTCGAGGGCTGGAACGGGGTCCACTCAGCCTCGGGAGGTCAACTGAGTAGAGGGGGGTTCGGTTCCGTCCTTAGTCATCCTGGAAATGGTTTTCCGTGGTTTCCCACTTCTCCTCTAGGCAAATGCCGGGATGGTACCTCACTTAAGGCCACGGCCGCTTCCTTCCCTCTTCCTTGTCTATCCCTTCCAAACTTCCCATCCTCATAAGGCTCCTGTTCAGCAAAGCAGGTGAGGCCACCTGGGAGAGGTACTGGTTATTCTCCCCAGTTGTATCCCTCGACCCAAAGTCTGAAGCTCCAGGACACTGCCCTTGAGGCGATAGAGGTGGGATCCCTCGTTGAGTCCGAGGGAAAAACCGACCCTGGAGGGTAAACAGATTAAGAAGGGGAAGAAGAAGAACGAAAACTATACCACAAGGAGCATTTTCCACGAAACATATCAGTAATAATAATAAACATTATTTGTTAATAATCTTGAAACAAATTAACTAATCAACTTCAACTTGCGTGCGCCGAGCTCGATAGCTGCAGTCGCTTAAGTGAGGCCAGTATCCAATATTCGGGAGATAGCAGGTTCGAATCCCACTGTCGGCAGCCCTGAAAATGGTTTTCCGTGGTTTCCCATTTTCACACCAGGCAAATGCTGGGGCTGTACCTTAATTAAGGCCACGGCCGCTTCCTTCCCACTCCCAGCCCTTCCCTGTCCCATCGTCGCCATAAGACCTATATGTGTCGGCGCGACGTAAAGCAGCTAGCAAAAAAAAAAAAATAAAAAAAAAAAAAAAACTTGCGTGCGGTGCTCTGTCTTATTAATATATGCTTGTGTTTTAAATTTGGTTGTGATAAGTTGTGATTGCAGATGTTTCAAATTTCAGTCAGTCTCCTTCTGGCATAGATGTACAAAATTCTATTATTTTAACTCTTCCATTAATTTACCGAGTCTGGATACTCCGTGCTGTCAATTAGTCGGTCAGTATTTATTAGTCTGGGATTGCACCATGAGCAGGAAGTAAGAAACAAACATCACAGCCTGATATCTCATTTCTGTTGATGTCTTTCCGCTCGCGCTTCAAACCGTTAACCCCCTCTGCAGCGAAGAGATACGATAATGCTCACGAGAGGCCATGGACCAGTACATCAGGCGGATCTCTACACATCCGGCAGACTCAACCCATCAGTTGCGGCCTGCCCCATTAATTTGTCACAAAGCGGTCGATCGCCTCATGACGCCCGATAAAAGGGAAGCGTCCACATAGGGCCGCAAACGTCGATACCAGCGAACACTCTAGCAAGGGACCATTTCTCACAAGTTCTTTTAAAGTCGGAATTCATATTTTAAGAATTAGTGGTTTATTTTTTATGAAGTGACAGTTAAAACTCCTAAGAGCTTTGAATCAAATTGTAAAACATAATTTGAATCTTGGAAGTTGTATAATATTTCTCTAACAAGAACGGACATGATACGTTCTGTAGCACATAGACAGAGCCATGTCACACTAACCACTACACCACAGAGGCGGACTACAATTTTACACAGATCATAAATATTTTTAATACGCTCTTATCAGCTATAAAGTAATGCTTAAAAGTACTACCTTTACGACCTTTCTTTTTATCACATTCAATTTGTCGAAAGTACTCATTTACTTAATAATAACTCTTGCTGTTGATTATTTTCACCATGTTGGTTAATCCTGTCCGTATTGACTTATATCCAAACGTCTATAGAACGCTTACCCACCTTGTCAATACTTTACATATTTTATTATACTTAATTCCCGTACATGTTTCGAGAGCCAACTACTCTCTTCCTCAGCGGTGTCAAAACCAATTAATCTTTGGACTTGGTACATTGGTACAATATACTTATCAACAGGACAATTATATATAAATTTTGAAATTGTTAAAATATTTCTTTGTCTTTCAAGTTTTACTTACTTAATATGTAATTTATTACAAACTTTCAAAGAGAAATTTAACGACATAGTAAGTAAAAATTGAAAGACAAAGAAATATTTTAACAATTTCAAATTTATATATAACTAGCTGATGTACTCGTGCTTCGCTACGGAATTCTACCTTATATACAGAATTCTAGGTTAGGTAGTGTACACGTTGTGAGCAAGATTGTATTAAATTGCATAGCTCTTAACGTTACCCTAGAAACGTGACGGGGAAGTCACCAAACGTCTTTTCTCATATGAAGACTGGGTTAGGGAATTTTCATTGTAATGGTAGGCCCGGTTGACTACCATCAGTCACAATCAGCTTGGGGAGTTTTCATTATAATGGCAGACACTCACTCTCCACCAACCATTTTACATTCTCAGAAAGACTGTCTTAGTGATTTTTTTTTCCAACTGAAATGAACATAGAACATTGCAATGACGTCAGTAGGAATGGCGCAATTAAAAGCAATGCTTTCATATGAAATACTCGATCAAATGAAAGACTACACACTTTCTCACTTTTAACGAACAGTACTATGCTGGAATTCCGGAGCCGGAATGATCAAGCCGCAGACAGCTGTGATCCGTGGAAACTCTTCGGTTTTTTTACGGCGGTGGGAGGGGGGGGGGGACCCGAATAGTGGAGAGTCCCATGGCAAAAACTATGCCCTTTTACCAATCTGTTTCCTAGAAGTACCCGATGAGTCGGAAAATCTCAATTTACTACACTGGCAACGGAGAAATCTATCTGACTTGGAGGCAATTTTTACCTCCAAGCCAGAGGAGAAGCCCCCTCTTCACTGTTAATTTGGAATTAAATGAATGTAGAATTTAATAAAAGTGAAGAGGAAGAAGCTTTTATTAAGAAACGGCTCTTTTCAGGGTTGACTTTTTTGAGTTATTTAGTGAATTGTGGTGCTATAATTTGAAATAGGCTTAAATTGTAATTCTAGACCAGGTCCTACTACTACTACTAAGTGAGCCTCTGCCGTAAGTGCGCATACAGCTCATTCAAAACAGCGCGTCAGAGTAGGGATCGAATAGCTGGATTACTATGAAGAACCAGTGTGTTACATAACTGCAGTATCAGAAAATGTATGAACCAGAGGAATGGCATGCTAAAGAAGAATGTTTTCCAACTCCCGAGCTATTTCCCGCCAATGTTCAGTCAGGCTGTTATACTCGGTATGCAGTAGTAATCCCATCTATCGGAGTTGAGCGGTACCATAAGAGCAAAGAACATCACAACAAACAATGGTCAGTGTAAAGTTATTGTTGATCAGTGTTATGCGTTTTCGATATTCTAGGCCTTCTGAAATACCACTCTTATCATAGTCAGTACAGTAAAACTGAATGAAACATAAATGATCGGAAATTGTATTTTCTGTAACTTTTGTTATGTAGTACTTTTCGATAGCATAGGTACCGTTATTTAAAAATCAAATTTCAGGCGCCTTCCCCTAAACTACCATTTCATCTCGGGCGAATAAAATTATTTATAGCCTAGACTGTAGTTTCTTATTCCCCGACTCTATATTGCGGTTTTCATTAAATTCTGTTAACCCATTTCCTCGCGGCTCGGCGTTGATATGGACTTAGCAACAAAAATACAAATTCATTAATATCTGTGTTATCAGAGCCGGTACGGTAAAAATGTATAAGACATAATTGATTGGAAATTTAACTCTATATAACTTTAGTTATATAGTATTTATCGATTGGACTGCTAATAATATAAATATTCGATAATTACATTTAAGGCCTTCCTCTAAACTACCATTTCACTCAGCGTGTATAAAACTATTTATAGCCTAGATTGTAGCGGCTCATCCCCCGACCTAATATACCGATTTTCATTAAATTATCTTCAGCCGTTTTCTCGTGATGCGTGTACAGACAGACAGACAGACAGACAGACAGACAGACAGACAGACAGACAGACAGACAGACAGACAGACAGACAGACAGACAGACAGGCAGACAGACAGACAGACAGACAGACAGACAGACATTACGGTAAAGTAAAAAGTACATGTTCTTGTTACTATGGACATGACCGATACAGAAATACCATTCTTTTTAAATTCTGAGCAATGTACAGACAAAACTCTTATTATATATATAGATTGTTCTGTTGATAAGAATATTTGTACCAATGTACCAAGTCCAAAGATAGCTTGCTTGTTGTTTTAAGGGGCCTAACATCGAAGGTCATCGGCCCAGTTCAAAGATTAATTGGAGTTTTGGCACCTCTGAAGAAGAGAGTAGTTAGCTCTCGAAAAAAGGAAGGTTATTAAGTATAATAAAATATGTAAAAGTATTGACAAGGCGGGAAAGTGTTCTATAGAATTTTGAATAACTCTTGGTGTTTCAGTCAGGTATAAACTATTGGAGATATAGTTTTCAATTTATCATTATTCATGCAATAGGAAAAAATCCAGTTTGGCGCCATTTTAGGAAAAAATATGAAAGAAACTTTCAACTATTAATATAATGCAAAACTAGTTTTAGTTCCTGAACATATTTGAGCTTTATCAGAAAATTCCAGGTGAATCTGAGCCATGCCCCAATCTCAGACGGAATCCAAGTGGGTTCCGTAGAGGATTTTAGCCCTCCGACCTAAGTGAGGTCTTGGGTGCTATCTCATAACACTTTAGCTGAAGCTGCATTGATGGTGGGTAGGGGGGATCTGCTAACAAACGGAATCAGAACTGGTCAGGATATGACCTGAGCACTCTGTCGCAAAGAGCATTTTATACATGGCAATGAGCAGATAATACTCGTATTTTAAGCTAGAAAAATTCAATTGAAAATTTAAGAAACATACCTGCAGTAAAACAGCTCTGGACTGTAAGTTACTCCCTCAGACTTCTGTTTCCTGTTATGCACTGCCTACGAGAAAAGCAACGGCAAACTACCTCATCCCTCATTTCCCTAGTACGCCTCTTCGGTGATGCCTAGGCCATCTATTAGAGCAGATGGCGAAACTGTTAAGGACTTAAACAAGCCTTAGGGCTGAAGACTGAATATACAACAAGGCTACTACAAGGTAAATATATTCTAGCAGGATTATTGAAATGGAAGTCCGAAAGAAATTTGAAGCCAATATTGTCTGACAACGTGGGAGAAAGGGGCGTATGCTTGTTCTGTACCAGGTGTATGAATACGCTTTTACCGATTTTTGTGGTAAAGGAAACACGTAATTTTCAAGGGAAATTCATTTTATGTTTATTAAAATTATTGGCCATCGGCTTCTACACATTTCGCCCATCTTTCAGGTAAGTTATGAATGCCATTCCAGAAAAACTGCTTGTTTTTTGTGGCAAACCATTCTTCGAGCCATTTTACAATTTCCTCGAAATTGATGAAGTTCTGCTCTGCGAGCCCGTGCCTCATTGATCCGAAGAGGTGATAGATGGTGCCAGCTCGGGGCAGTACGGCTGGCGCGAAAGGACGTCCCATTCAAGCGATGTCAAAGTATCTTTCACTGGTTTTGCTGTGTGAGACGGCACATTGTCGTGTAACCAAATCACTCTTCCATGTCTGTGGCCCATTCCGGTCGTCTTTCGAACAATGCGTCGTTTAAATTAATCAGTTGTTGGCGATAGTGTTGTGCATTAACGGTTTCGCTGAGCTTCAACAGTTCATAATACACAATACCGCTCAAGTCCCACCAGACACAAAGCATGGTCTTCTTGCTGGAGCGATTTGGCCTTGGTATTGAAGAACCGGCTTCACCAGATGATAGCTACGATTTTCTTCGCTTTGGATTTTCAAAATAAATCCGTTTTTGTCACCCGTCACAATTCGGTACAGAAATTATTTTCTTTCGCGGCGTTGAAGCAGCATTTCACAGGTGACTTCGCTATTTTCCATTTTCCGTTCATCCAAATCATGTGGGACCCATTTGCCGAGTTTATTGATCTTTTCCGTTGCTCGTAAAAGTCTGCTGATTGTGTACTTTGACACATTTAATGCTTGTGCCAATTTCTGTTGAGTTTTTGTGTCCAGAGGGCGCACTGTATTTCACATTGAAATCACCACGTTTAAATTGTCTAAACCATGTCTCACATGTTCTAATAGATCGAGCGTGTTCACCATATATTTCTACCAGGAAGAGATGACTTTTGACAGCCTTTTTCTTTTGATCAAATAAGAAAATCCATGCGTGCCACAAATGCTATTTTTCAGGCACAAACGTCGACATGATCGCTGAACGATGCAATACAGAAGCTGGTGTTTGGCGGACTCATCTTGTGCGTCTTGGTGTGATAATGTCAGACGAACAAACTGACGTACGTGCCAAATTCATACGCCGCGTACTGTTCGCTGGCGCTATCTCTTGGTGAAACCGGAAAATACTTATGCATGCACCTGGTATACACCGTGCCTCTGTGCATTAAATCCGGCACTTAGACCTTTAAAAATGGCCTTAGGGGAAAAGCGAAGACGGGTTTTGAAAGAGAAATAATTGGGAGATTTTTGTTAAAATATTGCAACGTTTCAGTAAGTACTCCCCATATGAAAAGGTTTAAAATTAGAATTTTGTACATATCTGCCTGAAAGGGGTCACATACTGTAACAGTAAATTTGGTACTTTGGTAGAGATGAGACGCAGGGCGTGTACCAGTCGTTGAAGTGCATACAGAGGGAGAGGGTTTTGTTTAAAAGAAATCCTAAAAACTTTTGTTTCAGAGTTTATTAAAAATTGAAATTAATATCACCTCTGTACAGCGTATACAGTTGAAAACGTTCCTCGTCTTATGGCTGGCGATGTCCCTAGATTCCGGCAGCTCCATTTTCCATAGCAGCGAACCACCATTCGTCCCCCGATGGAAGTTCTAGAAGATCTATTCGGTGTTTTGAAGATCCATGGCGTCGAGGTAGTCCTTGTAAATGGTGAACATGAATGAACATCGTTCAGCTCTGGGGCGAGTTAGTGCAACGGCTGCTTCTGCACAGATGATAGAGTGTTTATAAATGCTTTTGACAAAGTCCAAACACAAAATGTCTCGGTGAAATGTCACTTAACTTTTTCACATGTCAAGTGAAAGAAACATTCACAAAGTAAAGTCCACTC
This sequence comes from Anabrus simplex, assembly GCF_040414725.1. Lineage (NCBI taxonomy): Eukaryota > Metazoa > Arthropoda > Insecta > Orthoptera > Tettigoniidae > Anabrus > Anabrus simplex. Next base: position 366,277,218 of record NC_090269.1, on the reverse strand, counting down.
GGAACTGATTGTCCAGTTTAAAGTTATTTAAAGTTCGTTGCACCTATTACAACGTGAAGTAATGTCACATTACTTAGTTCATTGAAGCACTGTTCAATTTAAATGAAATAAAGACGTTCCGCTCGTGAATCAAACTCGTTCACGTGTTGAAACCAAAAGACGAAATTAACTGTGTACTGACTGTTCATAAACTAAATGTGCCCAGAATTGAAATACACTGTTCATTAGAGTAGAAATGCACTGTTCATTAAAATAGAGATGCGCTGTTCACACCTGCACAGTTTAAAAATGTCGACACAATTTACGGATTGGTAATTTAAATTTGGATTAAATACAGTTTATAACTTAAAGTATCGAGTCCTCGGCAAGGAGCAATCAGTTTTAAGTCCATCAAATTTCAATTTCGAACACTCGAAGATATTTGCGGGTCTTGGACACTCGTATAGAGTAACAGTCAATAAATAATGTCCAGACGATACACAATTCACCTCACGTCCTATCGGAGTAAAAGGTTGTCACAATATAAGGAAATCTGAATAAGTCCACATTCAGCATGACTATATTAAAGTCCACGAACTTGAAACTTAGCAGCGGCTTCACGTTCGGTTACCGCACCCGCGAACTGACTGCGCGAATACGACAGTCTAGTGTGCTTATAGAAATCCCGGCCGCAAACTGGTATCATATTCTGCTGCGCACTGCTGCTCACTATAACAAGCTGTAACACACACTGACACACTGACACACTCTGATCTGCTGAGCGAAGCAGCACGTATTTATATTTGATCCGAAACTTGTAGAACATTCTGCATCAATCCAGGCTGTGGAGTGCAGCGAGGCAGGCTGTGACGTCACCCGCTCACTACGTCACACGCGCGCAGCTGTTGCTTGCTGCCTGGTCAGTTCTTCGTAAGCGGACCGGAGCATAACACGTAAGTTTAAGATTTTCATAACGGGGGCTTAGTCTGTACCGCCGTTACCGGTACATCTCCCCCTCCTCCTGGGGAAAAGAAAATTCAACAGGATTTTCTTTTAATGATATTCTCTCCTGAAATATTTCTTTAGGTTTGCTGCATTGTAAATGCCCTCGATGCTTCCATCCAGTTTATTAATTTTGTATGCCCCGTTCTCGAGAACCTCTGCAATCCTATATGGTCCTACATAAAGCGGGCAAAACTTTGCATAAATGCGAAGTTCGGGATGTGAAACAGCTGGTTTTCTTATCAATAGCCAAGGGATTTAGATACGGAGTGACACATTTAGAAATGATACCATTATTTTCCATTTCCTTTATCACAGTCCTGGCTTCTTCTCGGTACTTCTCAGGAACTGGATAGGGCCTTTTTTATAAGGAGAGGTGTCCTTGACGTTCAATTGGTATTCAAAGTCTCTAATAACGCCTGGTTTGTCATCAAAAACTTCAGGGAATTTCTCAAATATTTGTCGAGTTGCTTCCGCCACGCGGGAATCGAACTCTGGGCTTTCAGCCGCACTGGTGAGAAATATGAAGTGATCACGACCTTCGTCGAACATATCCTCAAAAATGGGCACTTCCTGGCCCTCGACGGGTCCCTCTTGACCGGGTCTACCCTCTTCGCAATCTATTTCATCGGCAGGCAAAGCATCGCTCATCTTGCCTCCGGTTTCTATGAATGGGGTACCCAGACCTTGGCACTTCAAATTATTACAGTCTACCAGCTGCAACTCTACAGAGTCGATATTAAAAAATCGAATGACGTTGGCAGGATAATCAATAATTCCCCCATACTTGGCTAGGAAATCTGACCCTACGATGACGTTGAATTTCATCGGCGAAATGACTAGGAATATATGCTCGAACTGGACACCTTCAATGTCAAATGTAACAAAAGCTTGAAATTTACATTTGATATGCCTGTCCGGTACTATCCCTTTAATTTTAATCTGTGCGACTGGTATCAATAACATGTCTTCTCCTCCCTTCAACATTTCAATTAACCTCTCAGACATCAATGAAGCTTGAGCTCCAGAATCGATTAAGGCAGTTACATAAAGGGTATCCAAAGTAATATTAATAACTGGAAGACTTCGCTGGACCTTCGGTGTTGTAGGAGTGGGATCTTCATACAAGAGATCTGAGTCATCCAAGTACCAGTAATTAATATTAGTGACACAAATTATTTCCCCTCTACTACAGTTTTCAGGCAATCTTATTGTTGTGTTGTCGGAGTTTTTTTTTAATTGCGCCTGTCGATTCGAGGTTGGTCGCAGGCGTCGTGTTCTGTCTTCTGGCATGCTCTTGATATTCTAAAGAGGTAGCGCCAGGTAATCCTTCATCCCGGTTTCGATTCTGGATATATTCGCGAGTTTCTCTCCATCTTCTTTCGATCTCGGCTCTCGGCGAATCTCCATCTCGAGTAAGCGATTCGGTAGGTTTCTTCCACGTTTGATTACGTCTATAAGGCGCACTTTGCCTGTATGGACGTCTCCTGAATCGTCGGAAATGAGATAACGGATCTCTCCGTGGTTCTACTTCCTCACGGGGTTCGGGATTCGATCTCGGCGGGTTATTAACTTCGACATGGTTAGTTGCAACCTCTTTCGTCTTAGTAACCCTAGGTAGATTTTGTGTATGTGCAGTGTCAAGTTTCCTTAATAAATCATCAAGTTGTTCTAGGTCTTGAACATTGGCTGCCACAAGAATTTCTTGTACATGCGCCGGAAATTGTAAAGTTATTACCTGTATTAACTCCTGTTCTGGCAAAGGAGGATCAAAGAACTGCATCTTCTTTAATTGGGAAATGAGGAAATCAGAATATCGTGAAGAATTAATAGCTGTGTTGTATCTCCTAGAGTATAATTGTAACTTAATCAAATGCTGAATTTCCGAATTCCAAAACCTCTTCAACAAGGCTTCCTTGAACTCATCATAGGTTTTAATGTTAAATTTAAATGCTGTGTACCAATTTAGTGCTTTCCCCTCCAATAATCTAGAAGCTATCCTCAATTGATGATCGGATCGTACTTTATTCTCTTGAAAGTACTCTTCAATATTGAGAAGGAATTCTTTCGCTGTGTACTCTTCTTTTCCGGAAAATTTTGCAGGTTTATCGTCTGACAATTTTAAGACTGTGGAAATGCTAGAAGTATCTCCACTAAACCCTTGACACTGGTGTGTAGACACCTCCTTCTCCACCTGAGAGATTCTATTATCAATCGTCTCTATTTTTCCTTGCAATTCGACCTTGATAGTCTTAACTTGCCCACGGATGGAGTTTCCCACACTCTGGACTTCCTTTTCGAGGTCCTGCTTCACTTCATTTACATCGCGGCCTATGCGAATGATTTGAGTATGTGCGCTATCTAATTGGTTTTTTACATGCTTATCTGTTTCCTCTTGCTTTGTCTTAAGTAAATTGACTTCATTACTTATTTTCTGAAAGTTAGTCTTAAAAGATTCATGGATGTTATCCTGAATAGAGGCTATTTTTGCTTGTGCCTGTGATAACTGACCATGAGATTCTTTAAATTCTGCCTTTAAGGTTTCAACTTCCTTAATCAATTGATGTGAGGTAGGAAAAGAAGCTTTTAAGTCTTCAACTATTTGTAGTTTAAGGTCCTGTTTTACTGTTTCTAAGTCACGGGTGAGGCGTTCGTTTATTTCCGTAAACTTAGAATTAATCTTCGCATTAGTTTCTGAGAATCGTTTTTCAATCTCAGAACCAGCTTTAGTAAGCCTATTTTCCAAATTAGCATTAACTTCGGTAAACTTGGTATTAATTATTTTAGTTACTTGTGTGATACGACTTTCTAAGTTGGCTGCAGTTGCGGTACTGGTCTCATTGATACGAGTGTTAATCTCATTAATACGAGATTCTAAAGTAGTACCTAATTGAGCAGTTACGGCATTAGCCTCGTTAATACGAGCTTGTAAATCAGCACCTAATTGAGCAGTTGCGGCATTAGCCTCGGTAATACGAGCTTGTAAATCAGCACCTAATTGAGCAGTTGCGGCATTAGCCTCGGTAATACGAGCTTGTAAATCAGCACCTACTTGAGCAGTTGCGGCATTAGCCTCGGTAATACGAGCTTGTAAATCAGCACCTACTTGAGCATGCGATTTGGCGATACGTTCATTTAAGCTAATCTTAAGAGCTTCAATAGCCGCTAAAATATTTTCCATTTTGATGGTAATGTATTTAAACCAAGCAACAAGAAAATCATAAATCACTTGAAAAAAATTCAGATATCACCATTATTGTCCAATGGTTAAAAGTTCATGTTCAAAGTCATTCAAAGAGAAAAATTTCCAAGACATTTAACACACAAAAATGATCCCATATCATTAATAACACTTCTTATAAAAGAGAAGTTAAATCTTGTTAGAGAGTTCACTGTAATATTAATAGTTATTCCACATAAAGCACTGGAAATGTATCTGAATTAAATTACTAAATCACACGATTTTAGTGCGATTTTGTCTATCACTGCACTTCTTAATTATTACTAGTACTTCAAAATTGAGTTTAGAATGGTTAAGTGTCAATTTAATGTCTACTGCACTCATAATTAAGTTCTGATATTGCTGAAGCGCTAATTTCTAATTTTACTGCACTCCAAATCGGCCCCGATACGACTGGGGCGCCAATTTCTACCCCTCTCCTCTGTAACAGTAAATTTGGTACTTTGGTAGAGATGAGACGCAGGGCGTGTACCAGTCGTTGAAGTGCATACAGAGGGAGAGGGTTTTGTTTAAAAGAAATCCTAAAAACTTTTGTTTCAGAGTTTATTAAAAATTGAAATTAATATCACCTCTGTACAGCGTATACAGTTGAAAACGTTCCTCGTCTTATGGCTGGCGATGTCCCTAGATTCCGGCAGCTCCATTTTCCATAGCAGCGAACCACCATTCGTCCCCCGATGGAAGTTCTAGAAGATCTATTCGGTGTTTTGAAGATCCATGGCGTCGAGGTAGTCCTTGTAAATGGTGAACATGAATGAACATCGTTCAGCTCTGGGGCGAGTTAGTGCAACGGCTGCTTCTGCACAGATGATAGAGTGTTTATAAATGCTTTTGACAAAGTCCAAACACAAAATGTCTCGGTGAAATGTCACTTAACTTTTTCACATGTCAAGTGAAAGAAACATTCACAAAGTAAAGTCCACTCGGAACTGATTGTCCAGTTTAAAGTTATTTAAAGTTCGTTGCACCTATTACAACGTGAAGTAATGTCACATTACTTAGTTCATTGAAGCACTGTTCAATTTAAATGAAATAAAGACGTTCCGCTCGTGAATCAAACTCGTTCACGTGTTGAAACCAAAAGACGAAATTAACTGTGTACTGACTGTTCATAAACTAAATGTGCCCAGAATTGAAATACACTGTTCATTAGAGTAGAAATGCACTGTTCATTAAAATAGAGATGCGCTGTTCACACCTGCACAGTTTAAAAATGTCGACACAATTTACGGATTGGTAATTTAAATTTGGATTAAATACAGTTTATAACTTAAAGTATCGAGTCCTCGGCAAGGAGCAATCAGTTTTAAGTCCATCAAATTTCAATTTCGAACACTCGAAGATATTTGCGGGTCTTGGACACTCGTATAGAGTAACAGTCAATAAATAATGTCCAGACGATACACAATTCACCTCACGTCCTATCGGAGTAAAAGGTTGTCACAATATAAGGAAATCTGAATAAGTCCACATTCAGCATGACTATATTAAAGTCCACGAACTTGAAACTTAGCAGCGGCTTCACGTTCGGTTACCGCACCCGCGAACTGACTGCGCGAATACGACAGTCTAGTGTGCTTATAGAAATCCCGGCCGCAAACTGGTATCATATTCTGCTGCGCACTGCTGCTCACTATAACAAGCTGTAACACACACTGACACACTGACACACTCTGATCTGCTGAGCGAAGCAGCACGTATTTATATTTGATCCGAAACTTGTAGAACATTCTGCATCAATCCAGGCTGTGGAGTGCAGCGAGGCAGGCTGTGACGTCACCCGCTCACTACGTCACACGCGCGCAGCTGTTGCTTGCTGCCTGGTCAGTTCTTCGTAAGCGGACCGGAGCATAACACGTAAGTTTAAGATTTTCATAACGGGGGCTTAGTCTGTACCGCCGTTACCGGTACAATACAAACAGATACTCGTTTTTATATCATACAGTGTACATGCATATCTTCATTTTAGACTGTTACGCCTTTTAGCATTCAGTCACCAAGCTTCCTTGAATTAATGCCTCCACAATCCTCTATTAAGAGCTGGCTTATGGCTTCCTCTCATTAAATCCTAAAGACTGAGTCTGTTCATCGTCGCATTCGTCTTCCTATCATTCTTTTCCTTAATGGGCAAGTCATTTTTAATCTTATCTAACCTATCCTCCTCCAATCGTCTCTACAGCTTTATCCAACGTACATATTACTAACTTAACATTTATTTATTCATTCCAAATACCACCTTCTCATCCTTCCCACACGTTTGTTATTATTTATTTACTTCATCCGTTTACCCTCCAGGGTTAGTTTTTCCCCGGGCTTAACGAGAAATCCCACCTCCACCGTTTCGAGGGCAGTATCCTGGAGCGTGAAAAATTTGGTCGTCGGTAAAACTAGGGAGGAGGACCAGTACCTCGCCCAAGCGGCCTCACCTGCTGTGGTGAACAGGGGCTTTGCGGGGTGATGGGAAGATTGGAAGGGATAGACAAGGAAGACGGAAGGAAGAGGCCGTGGCCTGAAGTTACGTACCATCCTGGCATTTGCCTAGAGGAGAAGTGGGAAACCATGGAAAACCACTTCCAGGATGGCTGAGGTGAGAATCGAACCCACCTCTACTCAGTTGACCTCCCGAAGCTGAGTGGACCCAGCCCCCGTACCACTTTTCTAATTTTCGTGGCAGTGCCGTGAATCGAACCCCGGGATGGCAGCTAATCACACTAACCATTACACCACAGAGGAGGTCCTGTATATTCAATCTCCTAGATAGCTCCTTCAGTAACTCCTTACTTTAACGATCATTTCTAACTTTATAATCTGGACCTCGTTTTTGAACACCTCATTTCTCGTTTGGAATATGGCTGGATTTTACCATATATTACCACCTTAAAAGGAACATATCTGTTTTAAGCTAATCGAACAGGTTCTTTACATTTTTATTTACGATTTTTCTTTTCTTTTCTTTCTTTCTTTCTTTCTTTCTTAATATTTTTACCCTCCAGTGTCGGTTTTTCCCTCGGATTCGGCGAGGGATCCCACCTCTACCGCCTCAAGGGCAATGTCCTGGAGCGTGATACATTGGGTCTGGGATACAACTGGGGATAATGACCAGTACCTTGCCCAGGAGGCCTCACCTGCTATGCTGAACAGGGGCCTTGTTTTGGGGATGGGAGGATTAGAATGAATAGACAAGGAAGAGCGAAGGAAGCAGCCATGGCCTTAAGTTACGTACCATCCCGGCATTTGCCTGGAGGAGATGTAAGAAACCACGGAAAGCCAATTCCAGGATGGCTGAGGTGGGAATAGAACCCACCTCTATTCATTTGACTTCCCGAGGCTGAGTGGTCCCCGTTCCAGCCCTCGTACCACTTTTAACATTTTCGTGGCAAAGACGGGAATCGAACCCAGGCCTCCGAGGGTGGCAGCTAAGCACACTAACCACTATACCACAGAGGCGGACTACAACTTTATACAGATCATAAATACTTTTAATACGCTCTTATTAGCTATAAAGTAATGCTTAAAAGTACTACGTTTACGACCTTTCTTTTTTTCACATTCATTTTTAACTACAAAAAAAACCAGTTTCTTGATCTTGATCGCTTATACCATATACCCCTTTACGTTTCTCTATAGAATCCATCTGGTTTCATCGGAACCATTAATTTTTTCTGTCAATATTTGGTAAATTTGTATCGTCCGCTACAATCACGTTCCTTTCTTCATCGTTCCCCACATAGCTAATTACCTTATAAAATAACTCTACGTCAACGTCACCCCTTTCAGGTCTGTTTACCCCGATACAGACAGTAGAGTTGCCTATTGCATTTATATACTAGCCTTGCACCTAGAATTTCATATGTCTCATTCTTAAATTTTTCATAACCTACAATGTCTTTTACCAGTATGAATAATCGCTACTTTTGATTCCATCTGGTCTCTCCTATCAACGATGTACTTTCGCAAGAAAATTTTTGCATCCATAATATCACTTTTACCTGCAATTACAGTAACTTCTATTTTAATATATTGTTAATTTGTATCTATTAAATCCGTTAAGTCCTTCTTACAATTTACCTCAAATATAGGCTATACGTTAATTCTATTCTTTTCTTTTAAATTCTTATTCTATTTAACAGTCAAAACTTTGTCATCATTATTTGACTTTCAGCACCCTTTATCCTCAACACGGCTTCCTATTCCACCCCATTTCTGTAGTGTACCACCCCATAACCCTTCTAAAACAACCCGTAACGTGTACTAGTGAGATTAAAACTAAGGCCACCTGAGTACAGATCTCTCTTAGGATCTACAAATCTCACTCATAGTTCCTAAAATACGCAATCAATGGCCTATTTTAAATTCCCGGTCACCCTTCAGTCAGTCAGTCAGTCAGTCAGTCAGTCAGTCAGTCAGTCAGTCAGTCAGTCAGTCACCCCCTTGGGGGTGGGGCGTTAGAATAACACCCACGGTATCCCCTGCCTGTCGTAAGAGGCAATTAAAAGGGGCCCCAGCGGCTCTGAACTTCGGAGCATGGATTGGTGACCATGGTGCCTTTAGCTGAGTCCTGGCATTGCTTCCACTTACTTGCGCCAGGCTCCTCATTTTCATCTATCCTATCCGACCTCCCTTGGTCAACTCTTGTTCTTTTCCGACCCCGACGCTCTTATGTTTGCGAGGGCTAGGGAGTATTTCATTTTCATGCCCTTCGTGGCCCTTGTCTTCCTTTGGCCGATATCTTCATATTCCGAAGTGTTGGATCCCTTCCAATTTTCCCTCTGATTAGTGTTATATAGAGGATGGTTGCCTAGTTGTACTTCCTCTAGAAACCATAATACCGGGCGAGTTGGCCGTGCGCGTAGAGGCGCGCGGCTGTGAGCTTGCATCCGGGAGATAGTAGGTTCGAATCCCACTATCGGCAGCCCTGAAAATGGTTTTCCGTGGTTTCCCATTTTCACACCAGGCAAATGCTGGGGCTGTACCTTAATTAAGGCCACGACCGCTTCCTTCCAACTCCTAGGCCTTTCCTATCCCATCGTCGCCAAAAGACCTATCTGTGTCGGTGCGACGTAAAGCCCCTAGCAAAAAAGAAACCATAATCACCACCACCACCACCACCATCAGTCAGTCAGTCAGTCAGTCAGTCAGTCAGTCAGTTTCCCTCGTACACAATACCCCACTAATAACAATCTCTGCTCCCGTTAATTTCCCCTGTGCTGCCACAACCATATCCCACACATTTGTTGGTACTTATTCATGTTTGCCTTACGTTATTGTTACTGTGAAACTACCATCTTCTCTTAACTCTCCTCCTTTCCTCAATAGGTGTCATAACCTAATTTCTGGATACCACTCTACCCTGGCTCCGTTTGCTTCACACACTTTCCAGACATACCTAACAGCAGAGACCCCTGGGAACAGGTGGCCTACCCTATCCATCTAATTAGATCTCTCCCCTCCTTGTCCCCGTTATTTTCCATGGCCACTGCAGAATCAACTTCCCACTCCCATTTCTCTCTCTCATGACCCATGTTAACATCCCTCTTCCTATCATTTCATCCACGTTTACCTTTCCTCCTTCTCTCTATCATCGTACCCACCTCTCCTCGCCTTCCATATCACATTCTAACAATCCTATGGCATTGAAGAAATACAAGGAAGGTCAAAACATAAGTAGGCTCCACATGGCATTGTATGAAGCGAAAATTCAAAAATATTTATCCTATTATCGGCTGAACTGTAGGAGAGACAATACATATTGCCTATAACATATTGCCTTAATAACAGAAATAAAAGTTGAGATAAAAATTACATTCTACTGATGCTGTCTCCTCGCGACTAGGAGGGTAAATCTTGAGGTTGCTTCTTAAAAGTAGTCTTTTTCAGCCATACTTTCTTCACACATCAGCAATTCTTGGGAACCTTTTGTTGCTCGATACACACAGTGCAAAATACACAAGTAGAGTCACTCACACTCACACGGCACTATATGCTTAGCTGGATGGCACAATAGATGCCATCCTCACTTTTTTGCAAAGTTATCAACTCAGGACATGAAATGTATATATTGGCTGCTAGTTTAAGTGAGCTGAGTGGCACAAGAACAAGTTGTAAGAAGTTTTGCCTAAGTCCCAGGGGAGGACATATCACATACTATAATAATAATAATAATAATAATAATAATAATAATAATAATAATAATAATAATAATAATAATAATAATAATAATACTATGGTCTCAGTTACCGTGAGGAAGCATTTTTAATTTAACGCCATCCAGGCTGCCGGATTATCAATTTCTACGTCCCATTTTACTTCATGGGAAGGTAGATTAACGCGTATCTCTCTTGGGTGACTCTGTTTGAGTCCTCAATTACTTTCATCGGGTGAGAGGTTAATTTATCAGCAGAGATCATCTACATGCCAACATTGTACCACATGGAATGTGAAATGGACTTTACTCCATTCAAAAATCAGTGTACCTCTGACAGATCTGAACTTATGATTTTGGGATCCATAGGTCGATATTGTACGACTGATCCACGGAAGGAGCTATTATGCGAAGTTATTGGAGAGCACAAGGTGATGGCGTCTATGTACTGCTGGTTCTGTGTAGACGTGTCGCTGTATGTGGCTGAAATCCCTCTAACGCAATACTAAACACATTCACTAATTTGAAATAAACATGAAATTACTTATTCTCTTGTGATGTATTACTTTTCTTGCGTGAGGTGGAGGTTGCTGACCATTATCATTGTTAAAATCCAGGAATTAATAACTGATGGGCCTCTCTGTACTTACGCAACCTCGCATTGAGTAGGAATAGTTCCTTGACCAATTTCAGAGGGATGTATACGTTGCACCACACCGCACATCATCCACTAAGCAAAGCTCGGCGCTTTCTCTACAAAAAGTCCTAAAATTAATGAGATCAAATCAGCGCCAGTGTCGACCAGCTCACAGCAGACCCACAGTCAGTCTCGTACTAGAAGATAGAGTAAGAATGAAATTTACGTGGCTCTTGCCTAATACCATCACATTATTGTATCATAGGACGATTTAACATTAAAATTACCAGCATTGCACATATGCAAAGGAGTAATTATTTGCTTGTTATATCTGCTTTACAGTTTTTCAAGGGTGCATTTATTTCCACCTTGTAGATGAACTCGCTGGGGATCACGAGTGTATTAAAATGAATCATCTTTTTGCTACTGCTGCAGTGATGTATAACATTTAAACAGTTAAGATAAAACAAATAAAATGTGGTTTACCTCAGATAATTCGTGAACAAGTACATTCCTAAGATTGAGCTGGCGGTAGCTACGGTAATCCTACAGCTTTTCATGTACCGGTACGTAAAACATTCAAAACTCTTAACATTTTGAATAATCGAAACAAATAAAAATGGTTAATTTTAAGAAATAATTTTAAATAATTTTCTGTTAATAATGTATTACTTTTGGAATGAGAAACCATCATATTTAAAAGAAATAATAAGTTGCCCATTTCAGGGTTAATTCGTTTGGCTTGTTTTAACTTGTTTGGCAAAATGAAAGTGATCACAATATGTGTGTTCGCGAGTAGCAAATTATAAACACCATTGACTAATTCCACCATAACTGGCATGATAAAAACAATAGTTAAGACAACTTAATTCCCTAAAATATAAAAATGTTCTTTCAAGTACTGACAAGTTAAAATAAACTTGCTTATTTTTTTGCTGACTTTTCTTGACATCATTTCGATCTGCCTTACATTCACACCTAGACGCTGCTCTGTTTAAATAATTTAAATAATTTATTATATATTGCACCCTTTGCACTTCTTCCTCTGCGGTGTTTTCTTCTTTCTGGATCCGCCACGACTGCTCTGTAGTAAAATATACAAGCCGTAGAAGTCTCTTCTCTCCAGGGTGTAGTCTCGTTCACTAGGTTGGCCTGTGCGGTGTGATAGGAGGATGCGAGGCTATTAGACTAAAGGCTAATCTATTCTACTGAAATAAAAGAAATACTGGCCCATACTGAGGTAAAAATGTGGTTTATCAAAATGATTAATAAAATGAATAAATAATAAACAATTGAGGAAATCGAATAAAAATGTAAATCTAATTCAAGCATGTGTGTAACAAGCGTGATCGTCATCAATTTATAGTAAACATATAAAAACAACTGTCTTCATCTTCCAAATCAACTACACTGATTTAATTACGGAAGCGCAGAATTAACTGTCATCATTAATTAATTAAGCAAATATAATGGATTAAACAAATTCACTCTTTATCTACGTCGTTCCTAGAAAATCGTGAAACTCTACAATATTCTCTGCTTGTGCAACTGAATAACCACTCTCTAACACGAATCCTGAATATGAATTAATGACAGAACTTGGCTAATTAAAATATTACAATTATTCATTACCAATTACCAATTAGTGGTGTTCACATGTGCATTTTTATAGCTCAGAACATTCAATAAACAGTTTTGGAATTCACCGCTCCCTTTTTATATCTTCATCTGAATTAATTTACAGTGACTTTTACACGGACTCAGTGGCCTCTTACGGCTGAGTGTGTCTCCATCTGACATATCAAAATTGCCTCATAAAGTTTATTGCCAATGATTGATTTCTTACTTTATCACAAGTTTAGCAGATTTGAAGGTGGCATTACTGTGTAAAACCATGAATATATGAGGTCAATTATCTCAAGTTTAATTGATTATCTAGTCAACTGAACAGCCTCTGTTTACATTTACATGATATGCGTTGATCATGTTTGATCTCACAGGTACCCAAACTACCTGAACATGTATAAAAGGTATATAACACACATTTATAATTTCTTGATCAACTTGTCTGGATTTTTATACGTGAGAAAATTTATTACTGTTGGGTGTGCTGTTCAGTGACGTTTCTAATTATGTTTGCTGTTATTATGTAAACAAGAAGCGAATATAAGATGCCGAAGAGTTGAATCGACGCGAAGTGTCATGAACCTGACATTATACAAAGTACAGTGGAAATTATCCCACCTTAGTACAAGAAAATCTATCTAAATGTATAATCGCAATCAACCACCACCTACGCTAAATAAAAATAATCAAAGAGAAACACTGCTGAAATAAAAAGACATCTATGCTAATATCCTACACTAATTTATATACACGCCGATTCACTCACGTGGTTATTTACAATGCGAAAATACTGAACAGATAATTTAATGATTTCTACGACGCGTATTGATTTCAATGTCTATGGATTTGTTATCAATGAAATCAGCGTTGACCATGACCTTGATGTGGATTGTTCATAGCGGTCTCCTGACATACAACAAATTTAATAAACCTCATAATGGAATGAAGTATAATTATCAACTCAGAAAATAACGCAGGAAAACTTCCAGGATGACGTTGACATAAAATTAAAATATAGTTATACTTGCCTCATCCTCGGTCTTACAAAAATTCCTAATGAAAACCATTTGATATTAATTTTCGTTAACATGATCTTAGCTCAACTGCAAGGGTCAGCGATCCTTTTATAAACGTTCCATAAGTAGATGTCCGATGGTTGGTAGAATGGGTTTTTCTTTCATAACTACTTCCTTTTCTCACCATAATGAGCACTTTCCTACTTCATTTACTCTTTTATCTTTATTTATATCAACATAGACCTCATATGATATTCATGTTCCTGAGTATACAAATTATTGCTCTTCATGTCTTCATGTCTTCATGTCATGAATTGAAGGAAGGTGAGATAAGGAGAACATTGAACTATATGCAAGAATCTCTTAGCATGAGCATGATTACATTCCTCTCGGCCACTGATGCTCTTACTGAGTTTCTAAGTCTCGTAGACTGACTGCAATGTCTCCCTCTCAAGATAAATATTTACTCTCAGTTTAATTTATTATTAACGAAAATGCGCACAATGTACAAAATACAAGAACTATATTATATTACTCTAGTTCTGGTTTTGTTACTGATATTTTTCTTTTATTGCAGATATTTGAGTTATATCTGTCAAAATGTTCATTGCACAATTCACACACACAATTTTCATTCGGGTGATCCAATCTCTTATTTTGTCAGAACTTGCGATGAGAACCATGTGTTGTATATCGCGTTATTACGTGTCGAAGCTCGTAATTTTCTTGTTTCCAATCATCCGTCATTATGGCGTCTGATGAATAAAAGTCGTTCCAGATATAGCTGTGATTTTCTATGAGAATTATGTTCTTATAGGCCTTACAGTAGTGTTTGATAGGTGTATCTGCATTGTGATGTCTTCTATGAAGAACGTTTCTTTTAGTAAGATAAAGGTCAGTATTGATGGTGCTGTCTTCCCGATACCCAGAATTCGTTTCATATAACGAGTTTTACATTTCTCTAGCGTTATCAGGTCGTTGATTTTAAGTTTATCCCAGGTTATATGGATCCCATAAGTTGCCACTGGTGCTATAGCTATTTTAAGTATTGTTATTACTAGTTTTTTAAGTTTTGTCGTTGTTGAATGTTGTAAATTGTTCTTATTGGTGATGTTGCTCTTTCTTTGATATGATTGTTGAAAGATGTTGTTTGAAGAGTAACTCCAAGATGTTTGAATGTTGGTACTATTTCTAGAGGTTTATTCTGAAGGGTCAATGTGTCTTTTGGAGAGAGTTTACCACATCTTCTGTCCGACTCGTTAGCTGAATGGTCAGCGTACTGGCCTTCGGTTCAGAGGGTCCCGGGTTCGATTCCCGGCCGGGTCGGGGATTTTAACCTTCATAGGTTAATTCCAACGGCTCGGGGGCTGGGTGTTTGTGCTGTCCCCAACATCCCTGCAACTCACACACCACACACAACACTATCCTCCACCACAATAACACGCAGTTACCTACGCATGGCAGATGCTGCCCACCCTCATCTGAGGGTCTGCCTTACAAGGGCTGCACTCGGCTAGAAATAGCCACACGAAAAAAGAAACCACATCTTCTGAAAGTCATTTGTATACTTTTGTCGTGATTTATTTCTAAGTAAATTTTTACGCCCCATGAAGTGAGTTTATTTCTTACCTTCTGGAGCTCTTCTCTGTTTTCTGAACCTATTACCATATCACCTGCATAGAGTAGAAGTATTGCTGCACTGTCCTTAATGATAGGTGTAATGTATGTATCATGACGTTGAACAGTAATGAGCTAATCGGATCTCCTTGTAGAACACCGTTAGTTTGAATTAAACTCTTGGCTAAGGTGATATCATAGGATATTTGGATGAAATTTCATTTTAAGATGTCTGAAGGTAATTTCGAAAATACTCTCAGTTTCATTGCATCCCACATTGATGACCGTACTTTACCCTTGACCGAGCGAGTTGGCTGTGTGATTATGGCCCTGTACCTGTGCGTTAAAACCAAACCAAACCGAACCCCATGGCATGACCGCCCCGAAGGGCCAAGGCCTACCAAGCGACCGCTGCTCAGCCCGAAGGTCTGCAGATTACAAGGTGTCGTGTGGTCAGCACGACAGAGCCTCTCGACCGTTATTCTTTGTTTTCTAGACCAGGGCCACCATCTCACCGTCAGATAGCTCCTCAATTGTAATCATGTAGGCTGAGTGGACCTCGAACCAGCCCTCAGTTGCAGGTAAATATCTCTGACCTGGCCGGGAATCGAACCCGGAGCCTCCGGTTAAGAGGCAGGCACGCTACCTCTACACCGCGGGGCCAGCTATCTGTGCACTAGCTATGCTAATTACATAATACACAAAGTCAGCTATATCCTATTAAAAATCAAGAGTAGATATATTATGATTTAGGAAGCATTTAAGCGTTAATTGGCCGTAAACACAAAGCAAGTGCCAAAGCCAACGTATTACACAGGTAACCATAAATATAACAGTTATGCCAGTCCTGTGTCGTGTAATCATTACAAAATTGATTGTATAATAGATCTCCTCAAAACCAGCTAATTAAATGGCAGATTATTGTTGGTATGTGGCTTGTTTAAGAATCATTAGTCTGACATTAACACTGCATGTGACAACTCTATCAATATCAACAGATTCCTTTGATCAGAACTGTCATTTACAGTGACATATGACCTTTCACTCTCCTATTATTAGCGGTCGTTCACACGATAGGTCCAGAAGTCGACCTCAACAACGATAATTAACAATGAAAGAGAGAAAGCAAGATTATCCTGAACGTAGAATGAAGAATTTCTTAAGGCATTTTGTAAAGATGGTAAA
The DNA here is from genome assembly GCF_040414725.1 of Anabrus simplex. NCBI lineage: Eukaryota > Metazoa > Arthropoda > Insecta > Orthoptera > Tettigoniidae > Anabrus > Anabrus simplex. The sequence goes on along the minus strand of NC_090269.1, from coordinate 366,260,773 downwards.
TTTTATTGAAGTTATGTACTTTGAGAATACTAAGTAATTAACGAATTTTCACTGTTTTACATTCTGTAGCTGTTGTTCGACTAATACTCTAAAGCACACATTTTCATTTCGATGTGGAAAAGTGTTCACCTTTTTTATTCATTCAAAGCATACCAGATATAACCTCCTTTTCTGAAAATACCCGACCCCGCGGTGTCGGGGTAGCGTGCGTGCCTCTTATCCAGAGGCCCCGACTTCGATTCCCGGCCACGTTCTTTACCTGGATGTGAGGACTAGTTCTAGATCCACTTAGCCTACGTGATTACAATTGAGGAGTCATCGACGGTGAGATAGCGGTTCCGGTCTAGAAAGCCAAAAATGACGGCCGAGAGGATTCGTCGTGCTGACCATATGGCACCTCATAATCTGCAGGCCATAGGGCTGAGCAGTGGTCGCTTGATAGGCCATGGACCTTCGCGGCTATTGTACCATGTGGTTTGGTATGGGTTTTTCTAAAACAAGTCCCTTTTCTTCGTTATTTAGTTTTACATTTTAGACCTTAAGTAATTTATAGAGTTCAGGATACCTCCTGCTGTATATTCTTACTACATATGAATGGACGAAGACAATGAACAGAATCCTCTACCCCCAAGTCACGGATGACCACTAACTGGGAAGACAGCATCCGACCGTCGCAATCATTGTAATACATACAACTAGATTCGTTACTATTAAAGAATACCTCACTCATTCTGATTAATAGCTTAGCAAGTGTGTGAAGTTCAGGTTCATTTCCAATTTTACCTCTCTCTTTCCTATGTGCACTGCTTGATACAAAATGAAGCACTCAGAAGGAATGGTCGGATGCCAATTGTCTTTGACAGGTAAAGCGGCCGCCAGAATGCATTAGTGTCTTTCGTGTTTAGTGTTCTTATTAGGCCTGGTAGGGTATATAAGGGGCCTGAACAGTGTCAGATACTGAGTGATCAATGGGAAGGACACGGAGCTGCCACGTGACCGTGTGAGACAGCTTTATCAGCACCTGACAGAGTTTGAAAGGGGCCTCATTGTGGTTCTTCCTCTAGCCGCCTAGTGGAACCATGGAATATCCAAATTTGTGGGGCATTCGGATGTTACAGTGGCTCGATGTTGTACTGCATGGGAAACTGAGGGCAGGCATACTTGTCGTCAAGGTTCCGGTGGACCACGTCTGACCACCACAAGGGAGGATCGCCGTATAGTACACCAAGAACATCGTAACCTCTTCATATCTGCACCTGCCATCCTAGAACAAGCAATGGACACCCTACAACATTCTGTATCATCCCGCACCATTGGTCGGAGACTAGGTCTAGGGAATTACCGTCCCATGCGTAGTCTGCCATTAATACCACAACACAAACTGCTGCGTTTGGGGAGGTGCTGATGGACTGCTGATGAATCGCGTGGCATTGTGTTCAGCGATGAATCGCGGTTTCGCACTATCCCGTATGTCCATCGTCTACGAACATGGCGGCGACCTGAGGAGAGGTCCAGTTCGTACAGTGTTTTGGAGAGTCACAGCGATGTTACTCTTGGCGACATGGTGTGGGAAACCACCGGGTATGTTTTCAGTTCACGGCTGGTAGTGATTGAGGAAACTCTGGTGGCACAATGGTACGTCATGGACACCGTGCGTCTGCATGTGTTTCCTGTCGTGGTGCTACTTTTCAAAACGGCAACACTTGTCCACATCAGGTACGTGCGTGTGTGATGCTAAGGTACTCCCGTAGCCAGCAATATCCCCAGATATGATCCCGATAGAACATGTGTGGGACCAGCTCGAACGTCAACTCCGTCCCACTGCTAGTGTCCAGGATATCAAGGACCAGTTACAGCAGTTGTGCTCACTGAAATAACATCACATACACGCTCAACACTTGAAGTTTCATTTCGGTTCCTACTCCCCTTCTGAGTGCTTCAATTCTTTTTGTCAGGTGAGCGGTGTATATATTTCTCTCCGAAATTTCTCGTTTCTTTACACTCTTTAAGTAGATGTGCCACTTCCTTATGTGCATTACATAAAAAAACGTTATTTTTTCTCTTAACGCTTTATTTTTTGTATACTTCACTTCGTCGAGGATACTGCATAGAAGGAGAACAGCAAAACTTTGATTTCCACCTATTCAATACATTAGAAGCAATTATAAAATTAGGATCTCATCTTTAATTTATTGCTTAATTGTTAAAACATAGGACATGTTTCGTTCATATTTTGAACATCTTCAGGTATACATATTCTTACAAGGTTAAACGGTAACATTATTCTAGAACTTACACTTATGGAATGCCGTTAACAAACCCATAAACCCATAATAAACTTTAAAAAACTCTTAAATATAAAGCATTTATATATTACGTCATATTTTACTAACGTAAAATTTGATGTTATCACTTGCTTATCACCAAAACTTGATTGTCATCATTTGACTGAGTCCTTGCTTACGTCTGTAGGTTTGCCCTACACTGGTAATGTCTACAAGCAATTCGTGAATTTGAAAAATTGGAGGTTAAATATTTAAAGTACGACAAAATTCATAACCTACAATCAACAGTGTGCATCAGTTTTGTCATTTTACGGATGAAATGAATAACATTCACGCCTAAACCCCGCTGTTTTGAGAGTGTATTAATATTTCATTTCCATATAGTACAACGTGTGGAAAAGCTCATGCCAATTGTAAAAAAAATATTTTAATGTGTATTTCAACAAATAATTTCAAGACATTCGGCAATTTTAACATATTGTAAATGTATTTATACAGTCCGACTCGTTGGCTGAATGGTCAGCGTACTGGCCTTCGGTTCAGAGGGTCCCGGGTTCGATTCCCGGCCGGGTCGGGGATTTTAATCGCTTCTGATTAATTCTTCTGGCTCGGGAACTGGGTGTACATGTCCGTCCCAACACTCTCCTCATCATATTCAGACAACATACTACACTACCAACCACCACAGAAACACGCAATAGTGCTTACATCCCTCCATAGAGGGTTGGCGTCAGGAAGGGCATCCGGCCGTAAAAACAGGGCCAAATCCACATGTGCGACGCAGTTCGCACCCGCGACCCCACAGGTGTGGGAAAAAGCGGCAGGAAAAGAACAAGAAGAAGTAGAAGAAGAAGAAGAAGTAACAGTAGAAGAAGTACACAAACTAACTAGTGGCATTGTATTTTAAATATTAGAATAAGATTTTAAAGTTTCAAACTCAACAAAAAATAATAGACATATTGTTTTAACTAAGATGACGTAATATATAAATGCTTTATATTTGAGTTTTTTTTTTTAAAGTTAACCTTGTAAGAATATTTATAGCTGAAGGTGTTCAAAATAATAATTCAAATACAAGTTTTCGTGACTCAGGTGGCAGCGCGCAGGCCTCTCACCGCTGGGTTCCGTGGTTCAAATCCCGGTCACTCCATGTGAGATTTGTGCTCAACAAAGCGGAGTCGGGACAGGTTTTTCTTCGGGTACTCCAGCTTTTCCTGTCATCTTTCGTTCCCGCAACACTCTCCAATATCATTTCATCTGTCAGTCATTAATCACTGCCCCAGAGGAAAGCGACAGGTTTTGACAGTGGGCACAATTCGTATCCTCGCTCTAGAGAGGGGGCTTCATTCATACCATTCCTGACCCGGTCGAATGACTTGAAGTAAGCTGCGGATTTATTATTGTAATTCAAATTCATCTTATGCATTTCGAGTATAAAGAGAAATTCAAACAGGAAGTGGTTAACAGACATTTTGAACTCGGATAACTTTTTCAGCCTTCTTGGAGTGGAAAATTACCTTCCTAATATAGAAGTCTCCACAGGGGTCATTCGTAATATTTGTTCGATCTTCGACAACTCTGGAATCATGACCTTAATTTACTTCATTGTCTGATATTGGAGGTGGTTCCAGTCCCTTCCAAATATATACATTATAATTAACTTTACGTCGGAAAACACGTAGAGTTTTTATGGCGACGATGGGATAGGGGTAGGAGTGGGAAGGAAGTTTATGTAGCTTTACAGGTACAGTGTTTGCCTGGTGTAAAGTGGGAAATCACGGAAAACCAACTTCAGGGCTGCGGACACTGAGGTTTGAACCTAGTATATCCCGAATGCAAGTTGACAGCTATGTGACACTAACAGCACAACCAATTGCGTGGTCCCTAATATATTTGTGAAAGACGAAGAGACCTGGTCCCCATCGAGTTGGAGCCAGGTTTGAGATGATTATCATACTATACTTCCTCTTATAATAACAACTATACCACAAAATAATTACGTACAAGGTAAGGAATATTATCGGCAATGCTCTAAAGCACCATAGATTTATTAAAATGGAAGTTAAAATATGTCTCGCATTTTTACTGCCATTGTACAGGAAATATCGCAGACGGTGTTTTGGATATGACTGTAAGTGCTGTCCAGATGTGCAAGTAGTATACAAATCATGTTTATGAAGAGTTCATAAAAACATTAGTTTCAGTTTCGAGGGAGTGTCAACAAATCCCTCCTGTGTTACACATGAAGTGGATATTTAAATCATCATTCACTGTTTCTACCCCTTCATACAATACCATGTTAGTTAGTTTACTTTTTTAAACATTGATATGATAAACACCGGTGATGCAAAAATATTGCAATATACATCGTGTATCATTAAAATGTTTCAATTACGTATTTTCATTCCACGTGTTACTTTACACTATACAATCCTACATCAAATAACGTTGTTAATGTGGCTCTCTGATAGTTAAAATATTTAAAAATGCAATGGTGACAGAACTGACACACGTTAGTAATCCACGTGTAGACGATAGGGAGCAAATATTCCTACGTACTAAATCAAAGTTTGAAACACCGTTATATCAAGGCAGAATAGGGGAACGCGTAATTAGGTGTATCTTGCTTTCCTACAGCAATCTGCAGAAATCAGGATTGTTTGATATTATCCAATTTGGTCAACATTACAACAATTTTTTGGCATTATTTTAAAATAGAGTAAAACCTGTGATATCCGGATTAATGTGGTGCCGGGAGGTCTACATAACACAAAATCCGTATATCGTAAAGCATCATTAAAATACAGCCGAATTCATATAAAGACCTTCTAAAGCTTTATTTTGTAGGTAATTAGGTCTATAGTAACTTTGCATACTATGTATTAAAATCAGATTAAAATAGAGTATAAAATATTAAAAAAAAAAAACAAATATAAAAATTACAACAAATCCAAATATCAGTTCATATTCTTTTTACCGAGTTTTCTCTTTAAAATGTTTTTACGTAGCCTGTTTAACTCACAGCAGTCTATTTTTTTTCTAGGTCGTGGTTCGATTGTAAATCTAATTAAAATCACCTTAACTGCAACCAGTAAATTACCACCACTACAAAAATAAATGAATGGCTTTTAGTGCCGGGATTATCCGAGGACATGTTCGGCTCCAGGTCTTGTGATTTGACGCCAGTAGGCGACCTGCCCGTCGTGATGAGGATGAAATGATGATGATGACGGCACATACACCAAGCCCCCGTGCCAGCGAAATTAACCAATTATGGTTAAAATTTCCAACCCCTCCGGGAATCGAACCTGGGACCCCTGGGACCAAAGGTCAGCACGCTAATCATTTAGCCATGAAATCGGACAAAAATAAATATTATACCGTAACGCTTACGACTAATACAGGCTAAGACAATAGAGTAGGTTGATACTGCGTGAGTCAACAACCTCCCAGTAACTCTCAATCCCAGTGCACACTTCCTCTTTGCATTTATTCTTATTCTGCAGTTGTTCCTGATATTAAACAAGTGGAATATACAAATAAAACGAGTTCCAAGTAAGGAAGGCTGAATTCCGGGGTGTCTAAAAAGGAATCGAGCCAAGGACCTCCTGGACCAAAGACCAGAATGCTAGCCGTTATCATATATTATACATTTTTTCCATAAGAATGTCAGCATGCGTAGTGTGTGTGACCACAAGGATCCTTAATTTTTCCGAAAATGCCAGTAGACGTAACGTTATAGTTTGGAAAAAACAAATAAATAAACCGAGCTCGATAGCTGCAGTCGCTTAAGTGCGGCCAGTATCCAGTATTCGGGAGATAGTAGCTTCGAACCCCACTATCGGCAGCCCTGAAAATGGTTTTCCGTGGTTTCCCATTTTCACACCAGGCAAATGCTGGGGCTGTACCTTAATTAAGGCCACAGCCGCTTCCTTCCCACTTCTAGCCCTTTCCTGTCCCATCGTCGCCGCAAGACCTATTTGTGTCGGTGCGAAGTAAAACAACTAGCAAAAAAAAAAATTCATGTACACAAATAAAGACTGCCTCGACTCATACTTTACAGAAGGAAAATGCAACAGTTTCATACGGTGATCGTACGAAGTGAACTACCATGAATTATAAAAGTGGTGGTGCAGAATGCATACTGAGTCCTTGGTAATTCCTATTATGATACTGTTTGGTGTATTTCTGGGGTTATCTAATCCTTTCAAAATGCTCAGTATGTATTTTGTAGTACCTCCCTTGCTACCTGTTAACAATCACTTAACTGACCATTGTTCAAGCGGAATGTTGTAAAATTCGCTTAAGTATGGGAGGCATGGTTCATGTATTTCTCTCTTTTCTACGCCAACCTCAATCGTCTACTTCCCATTATACTAGCCATCATCGCAATGTGTAAAATTTTGAAACACGGGTAAAGAATATTACCAGTGTCGTTCTTTCTTTTCTTTCTCTTTGCTATTTGCTTTACGTCGCACCGATACAGGTAGGTCTTATTGCGACGATGACATAGGAAAGGCCTAGAAATTGGAAGGAAGCGGCCGTGGCATTAATTAAGGTACAGCCCCAGCATTTGCCTGGTGTGAAAATGGGAAACCACGGCAAACCATCTTCAGGCTGCCGACAGTGGGGTTCAAACCCACTATCTCTCGATTACTGGATACTGCCCGCACTTAGCGACTGCAGCTATCGAGGTCGGTTGGTGTCGTTCTGAAGCACCATTATATTATACATTATAGTTCTAAAAACATACAACTTGAGATGTTCAAATATTTCTTCAGATATTTAGAATTTGACTGAAGAACCTGAATAGAATAGGTTGACTAATTGACTGTCGACATTAATCATCTGCAACACCTTTCGCGGTTTCTATGTCTGTAACAATTGGACACTCGCAAATCAATTGTATAGGTACATTGTGAAGAGAACATGGCGAGACAAATACATTGGAGAAGAATCGCTAAGATATGTCCATGCGATCAAATGCTTTGCAATGTTGAATTTCGTAATTGTGCGCTGGTAATTCAATTCCACGACGCCGTTGCGTATCATCCTCATACATCGCCGGACGTGAAAGTGGGCCATTGAGACACATAGACAGTATCTCACGCGCGAGGAAGATGTCAAGATTGATTGTTTTCATGCACAACTAGTACTTAAAATTGTTTTCGACAGAAAATATTACCATCTAGGAATTAGTTGAGTTTGAAGTGAAAATGTTAATGTATTTTATGAAGAAAGCCTACATAGGATGGACAGACGTTATATTTTCTGAATAAAACTGACAAATTCCATGGTACATAATATAAGGAATTTGAATGGAATCAGAACAAGAATTATAGTATTTGATCATGAACCATATTGAGTGTAGTTGTAGATAAGATTTGTGCTTAGACGTCTATGGATCATTGTGCTCTTGAGGTAACCAGATAGATCTGTCCATGGCTAAACACCGGAGTGGAGAGATTTATCTTAACTTTTTGTAAAGTTTGTCCCTGTGACTTAGTTATTGTGTTATAGAAGGCTAAATTTAGAAGAAATTTCCTCCTTATATTGGTTAAACATTTTCTTGGGATAAAACGCTTTCTTCCTGGAGCTGAGCCCGTCAGAAGTTATGCATGAGCAATGTATTTACCTTGCTTCAGTACAGTGCATAGCTTAATTAATATCATCGCTTTCTACGGAGTCAGCGTTAATGTACGTTATTTGGCACCTATCAAAATACTCAAAACTTTCTTGTCGATTACGTTTACTGCTTCTTTTGTTGAGCACAAAATTGATACTTATAAAAATGTGAACTCCCATTTGCATGAAAAGACGGACCAAATTCATTTTGCACACTATTGTTTGAAATATGGTTTAGTGGAGTCCCACCATTTAGGGCTAGTTCTTCTTCGAGTTTCAGATGTCAATCACTGGCGAGGATAGTTAGACTCAGTTTCTAACGATTTTCAGATACAAAGTATGGAACTAAACGAGATCTCAGTGCTAGTTACAAATGGGTAATTATAGAGGCGTTTAATAAATTCTTAGAAGCCTCTAGACTGAAGACCTAATGTTGTAACAGTCTATTATGAATATGCATGTATACTATAGGCCTATGTTTGCAAATATGGGACATCCATAATTCATTATTAGAGCTCGGATTTTTAGGTGCTGAAGTGTTATTTTAGGCGCCTAAAATAGGCCCTCAAAAATTAACAACTAGGATCTATAAGGGGAAGTCATATGAAAACAGAACACCGACTACAACGTGACCATAGAAGGGTTTTAATCAAATGCATTCACCCAAAGCGTTAATTCATTTATCCCACTGGGAGATGAGACGGTCAATTCCAGTTTTGTAGAAAGAGGTAGGTCGCTGACGGATCCACAAACCCACCCACTCTTGCACTTCCTCGTCCGAATGGAACCACGGTTAATACCGACCTGAACACGAATTTCGTCCTCTGCGATTCGTCGGTTTTCCCGGATAAGGCCATCAGTCCACCCGGTTTAGTGCCATTTCGTCCAGCAACAAACTTCCTTGATAAACGTGCCATTTCGTCCAGCTCGGTTTTACAAATTGTTACACAAGTTAACGAGTGCCATCTCGTCCAGACGAAATGTTGACAAGGGTTGAGGCATCATGGACCAGTAGTTAGAAAACCCTCATTTCCCAACTGATGTACTGGAATTGGACTGGCAGGCGACATCGTACCAACAACGCTGTGGAAGGATGGAACCATCGCTTGAATGCAATCGTAGGCAAACGACACCCTCGAATAAAACACCTAATTATGACACTAAAGAAAGAAGCAGAATATTCTGACATGAAAATCATCAGGATTAACCTAAATTTACAGGGTCTAAAGAGGAGAAACAAGTACACTGTATTGGACAACAGAAGAGAAAGCGCCATTGAAAAATTGGAGAAGTCACGAGATATTGAAAAGTTTTTGAGGAACGTTACCTACATAATTAAAACGGATTAAGAGGATCAAAAAAGTTACTGATTTGCATCATCGGACAACGCATTAGCTGCTGCATACATTGTACACATTGTATATATTTGTAAATAGAAAAAAACTCGACAAGGCTGAAAGACCGCTTTTTGCATTGTCAGATTTGGTTTGTGTTTTTAATCAAACCTTTGTAGTAGGTAATGTGAAAATTTGCTCAATGTGACTTCATAACAGTCTCGAGGAACGTAGTTTTTGTAGTGAGTATATTATCTTATATTTAATTCCGTTAGGAATTTCTTGTCCAGTGAACTACTTTTTTTTATTATAAGTCCGATTTTGATGATTGAGGTGTCAAATTAAAGGGAACTTTCCATAGATGTTTCGAAAGGACATGCTTATCCTAAATTCCCTTAGGGCTCTCTCCCCAAAGCCCTTCAAAGTACTTATGTAATTTTAATTAATAAACAAATATTCCTGCTTGATATATGATAAGATATTTATTTAAACAGATGTTTTAGTAATGCAACTTTGGATATATTTTAATTATCACCTTATTAGTGAAAGTATTTGTTTTTATTTACACTATCATGTTTACATTATAAGCATTTCATTGTTGACTGGTGGCAAACGAGCAGAGCGAGTAACGTCCATTATTACTTATTTCTAACAAGGAACGCAATGAAATGAAACAATTATTGTAGACCTGTCAAACTGTCAATAATAGGTGTTTGGACGAAATGGCACTAGTGGGCCGGTAAAGTGTTAACCACCTACCTCTGTTCGTGAAATTTGGACGAAATGGCATGACACGGTCCACCCCAGCACGTCAAGAGTAAGCTTGATGGGCCTTTCCTGGGCGCCCATCGCCTTGCAGTGATGTGTGTCTCTATGTTACTCGTGCACACTCGTCATGGTCATGATGCGTTCGCCATACCTAGCAGACGTATTCCAATACACTCAGCCACCAGAAAACGAACCACACTTCTCTGCTTGCCTCCATTTCTACAGCTGGATGAACACACAAGACCAGTCCGCGCACTAACAAGGACATAACCCAACAACTGCGTGCACTGTGAGTTCACTATGTAGTTCTCCTACCACAGCGATGCAGTATCGATACCTAAGAACAGTGTTGCCACCTTTTGCGCGGACTGTATGTTATGGAGGGTGTTTGGTTTTTATTTGACTGCCCCTTATAAATGTATATTTTAGGCGTCTTCAATTTTACGTGCTTTATTAGACATCAATTAAGATACGATTTTTATTTTGCTAAAGTGTTAATTCGTTACGGGAAATATAAAACAAGTTTCAGTCATATCTTTGCTGCAAAAGTCACAGAATATAATTTTGCCATTTGATGTGAAGTGGGGAAACGGCTGTAACCACTGTTTAATATTAAAGACTACTTGGAAGGTGGCATTTTCATCAAAATCCACCACTGAATAAACGGAAACACTCAAATGTTCCCATAGAATGAAATAAAGAGTGTGGTTTACAGCTTCCAGATTTTTAGATTTCATTTGTAAATTATTTCTGGAAAACGAATCAGCAAAATATTTTAGTTTCTAGGAATAAATTTAAAATTGATTTGGGAATAAAAATAGGAATTATTGGTATATAGGCAAATATAGGTTCTAACGTCAATTTAAGTATTTTCAGACACTATACAATAACCATTTATTAGCTTATAATGAAGTTATAAGTTATATCTTCAGGAAAAAAATATGTTTTGCCTAAAATACGAGGTGGAGCTCAAAACCTTCTGTTACGAACTTACTTGATATTCAACGAAGAATATTGCTTTGTATAATTTCCGAGCAATGTGTTTGTCGTTCAGGTTTAAGTTACATGGGCTGTTATTGGACTTGTGTTACTAATTGACTTTTGATACTTTGACTTTCAATCAATTGCTCTTTTGTAAGCTGATGATGCTTTCTCTAGCAGCTTTACACAAAATCTGCACAAACGTTCCTTCTTCCTTTGTTTCACATGTCTCCATAGACTGGCCGTGTAATTGCAACTCCATTTCAACCTCATTGTTTATTCATACCGTGAGAGCGAACCCGCTGTCTGAGTTCTAAAGTGTTTCTTCATTGTTAAAACGCTTGTAAGAGTAATCAGCCCAACTCATGAGCCGCGCTTGGTGTGAGCTGAGGTACCTGAAAGTGAATTTGTGTATCATTAGCAATGGCTCCGTGGTTTCGGTCGTGTCGCTACCAAAAGAGTGACTGAATGGGTGGCTCCATTTCTAGACAATAGAACTCAGAGAATTAGAGTAGGTGAAATATTATCTGGTCCTGTGACTATAATGAGGGGAATTCCTCAAGGCAATATTATTGAACCATTACGTTTTCGTATACATATGGGGTCTATATATATAAATGGCATGATTAAAGTGGTAAGGGTTTTTGAGGATGATGTTATTTTGTAATAGTAATAAATAAGTTGCAAGATTGTGAGCAATTGCAAAAAGACCTTAACAATATTGTGAGACGGACAGCAATCAATGGTATGATGATAAACGGGGTTAAAAGTTAGGTTGTGCGTTTCACTAATAGGCAAAGTGCTCTCAGTTTTAATCACTGCGTTGATGGGGTGAAAGCTCCTTATGGGGATCATTGTAAGTACCTAGGTTGTTCATACAAGGAAAGATGTTCACAGTGGTAAACACATAAACGGTATTCTAAATAAGGGGTACACATTTTTGTACGTGGATATGAGGGTATTTAAGGGTCACAGTAATACTGTAAACGAGAGGGCATGAAAGTCTCTGGTAAGATCCCAACTAGAGTATGGTTCCAGTGTATGGGACCCTCACCAGGATTACGGGATTCGAGAACTAAAAAATACACATGAAAGCAGCTCAAAGTGTTCCGACAAAAGAGTAGCGTTACGAAAATGTTGAAAAGTTTGGGCTGGGGAGACATGAGAGGAAGGAGACGAGCTGCTGGACTAAGTGGTATGTTCCGAGCTTTCAGGGGAGAGATGGCGTGAAATGACATTAGTAGACGAAAAAGTTTCAGTGCTCTTTTTTTTAAAGTAGGAAAAATCACAATAGGAAGATGAAGTTTATTTATTTATTTATGTAATTATTAGGTACAGCCTATGGAGGGCCATTTTACACTAATAATAATAATAATAATAATAATAATAATAATAATAATAATAATAATAATAATAAGTTTAAATAAGTATAAAAGATAACAAAGGTATAAACAACAATATTAAGTAACAACAATAATTAACAATTTTAACAGTAACAATGTGACAACAATGACAACGGTAACTGGCAGGTGTCGGTTTCAGAAATTAGAAAGAAGAAAGGTCAAGGGTTGGAGGGACGGAAGAAAGTGAAAACTTGGAGAGGACTTCAAAGGAATCTTTTAATTTTTTGTTTGAAGGATGCGAAAGGTGTGAATATGTCGATATCGGGTAGTGAATTACCAAGAGTAGGGAGACGGTGGAAGATAGAGCGTTGTTGTAAGGTTAGGCGCGGATGGGACACATGATAGGTGCGCCGGTTGCGTGTAGGGCGGGGAGGAACGTGTATAGGGAAGTACGCTGGAAGAGAATTACATTTGGTGTAGCCATTGATTATTTTGTGAAGGTAACATAGATCAGAGAACTGTAAACGGCTTCTCAGGTCAAGTATACCCAGGTAGTCCATAATGTCAGCTTTAGATTTGTTCTTAAAAAGAGGATTGCGAGTCTTAACAATGAAAGTGAAAAAGTTACAAATACTATTTAGTTGAGATATGTTTGTGATAGCAGATGAGGACCAAATAGGGGAACAAAAGTCAATAATTGGGAGAACATACGAGACAAAGTATAATTTTAAGGCGTTAATATCATTAATTTCAGTAAACCTGTAAAGAATGCCTAGAGTACGCATAGCACGGGATTTTATGGAGTGAATGTGAGCAGAGAAGGTTAGTTTACAGTCTATTATAACACCTAGGTCTCTTACCTGAGAAGCCGATTGCAATGTATTTCCGTGGATGGTATATGCAGTGTTCATTCCTTGCTTTAGCAATGAAAAGGAGATTGTAATGCACTTCTTAAAATTGGGAGAAATATTCCATTTCTTAAACCAGTCACCACACGAATTGAGAACAGTCTGTATTCGTCACAGTCATCAGGCGTATACACTTCTCTTAGGATTTTCAGGTCGTCGTCGTACAAGAGGAGGGAACACTGACTATTTCGGGTGCAAAAAATTATGTCATCGATATAGAGAACAAAGAGTAGGGGTCCCAGAATACTGCCCTGAGATACTCCTGGTAACACAGATAACCATGATGAGGCAGATTCAGGGAGTACCACTCTTTGTTTTCTGCCGGAGAGGAAACTTGTTATCAATGACAAGACGGGGCCATGCATATTAAATCTGGTAGCGAGCTTATGAAGAAGAAGTGCATGATCCACTGAGTCGAATGCCTTGGCCAGATCTATATAGATTGCATCTAACTGAGATTTATTTTCCATTGCTGAAATGATGTGGTGATTGAGAACAGTGAGGTTAGTGAGGCATGATTTTCCGGGAGTGAATCCGTGTTGTTCTTCATATATGTACGGCTGTGTGAAAAAGAGGAGTCGGCGGTGGATTATTCTTTCGAGGACAGAGGATAGTATTGGAACGATAGATATTGGGCGGTATGATGAGATATCATATTTGTTGCCAGATTTGAAAATAGGTGTGATATCAGCTTGTTTCCAGCTGTCGGGGAATGGAAATCATGAAGAAAAATTGGGGCATATATTCGTTTAAAAGAGGAGTTAGGGAATGGAATAATTTAACAAGGGATATGTTCAATAAATTTCGAAATTCTTTGCAAATATTTAAGAAAAGACTAGGTAAAAAAATAGGGAATCTGCCACCTGGACGACTGTCCTTGTACTATAACTACAAGTATAATTGACTAACCAAAGTAATAAAAAGTAACTATTTATGAAGAAAAATGAGGGAATTATTACAAGAAATGCTGCACCTAGGAATTTTATACACTTAATCATAACACTAATAGATTAACTGTAATGGCTAATATTTACGCAACAACAGATGATACGAATAACTTCTCGTTACTGTCAGCATTTACATCAAATTGGACTGGACTATAAAAGGAGATCTAGAGATTTTGTATCCATTTCACTGCTTCAGGCATTACGGAATGAAGATCTTCCACGCTTCCAGGGAAGGCACGAAGTGGACAATCTAGCACAATGTATTTTATTGTTTATTGTCACAGAAAGGGGAAGTTGACCATCCCCAACCTTGTAGTGTAGCAGCAGTTCTTCACAATCCACATCATAAAGGGTTTTAACTACACTGCTATAGGTACGACGGGCAGATTGAATCATAAAGGTTTTAATGAGGGATTATTTATTTTCACTATACCACGAAGTAGAGATTATGTCCGTTGTGTTAACCGACTGACGTTGGGGTTGCAACAGCTAGTTCTTAACTTTACAGCAGTCTTCCAGGCAGGTTGACAAGACTTAAGGTGTGTGGTTCTTTGTTCTTCAACATCCTTATGAATAGGGAGTGCCTCATTCAACGGCATCCTAGACCAAAGCTTGTAGTCGGCCTTCTATCTTTTGATGTGTGGGCTCGTATGTTATTGAGCACTGGTAACCACTGAGTTGGAGTGGCCGTCGTACTTCCCTTCTGGGCCTCAAGGCTATGACAGCTGCAATACACCAAACGATCAATTGTATTCAGAAGTAAAGAAGTAAACTTTAGGACGAAATAGTCTTTACATCCATCTGCTTTCAGACCGACTTTGTCGCACGGGAGTGAAATCTGAGCGGCCTCAGAACATCTTATTTGTATGAAAGTAGCGAGAATATACACGTGGAAAAACTTGGCAGGAATGTACTCGCTACGAGTTTATAAAGGCTAAGTTAGGAATGAACTCACTGGATGGAGCTATGTTTATAACCCACGTTCGGTGGTATGATCCTGTGAGGGAAATGGAGGAGGATAGGTTTCCAAAGCCCTGGGGCTTTGTAGGTATGAGAAGGCCACGATGGTTAGACTGATCTCTTAATGATTCAAAGAGAAGAGGTGTGGAATTAATCGAGACTACTTAGGTTATTACCAAGAGAGTATTGTCAGGAAGCATAGTTAATCTTTTTATTGATAGTATTCGGGAAAATCAGAGGCTTCAACATCTCATTTTACATGTGAATTTCTTCTTTTTGGCTTATACTTAAATACCTGTAAGAGAACATTAACAAAATAAAACAGAAATACCCTCGAACACACTCTACATATACATATCGCACACGATAGCCGGAAATCTGATTTTTCGCCCGCACACGGCAGTTTTCTCATCTCAACAATCTTCTCAGCTCAGCCAAAAATGAAAAGTGGCTTACTAATGACTGATAGACCGTTACAACGCAGCAAATGACGATGGCTAGCAGATTTCTTTCTTTCCCACCTTCCTTCTGAGTAAAACTGGAAAGATAATTTACAGTAGTGTCTACTCCACTATTTAAAAATCAATTTGCAATTGAATACAAACACTCATTTTAAATACGACTGATACGTGAGATTTTAAGACAACCTCACCTCATAGGCTAAATCTGCACTCTCACCTCAGATGTTTGAATAATTATTGGAGCGTCCTCGGAGCTACTACGGATTAACGGGTCCCTCCATCAAAATATCCACAGCGAGTGATGGCAACTAGAACGCTTGCTGTTGGAACCTGGACTCGTATGGCGCAATACTTTGTAACTTTACCACATCTTCGTTGAAGGATTCTAGGGTGTGAAATGCGATCAAAATGTACAGAAAATATCGCCTCTTTTTATTATAAATCACTAGTTCCTCTTATAGTCCGCTTTTTGGACGGGTAATTAATGAAGGTAAAATTCACATTGAGTATCGAAAAGTTCTTCCTTCCGTCTTCCTGAAACTGTCACCACGCGTCAATGCCAAACATACAGTAGAGCCACCTTGCTTTGAAACCGCCAAAATGGCGCTCCCCGAGACCGACACATGAAAGTAAATAAATATTTAATTTCTCCTTTCCTGGAACATCGAAATGATGGGTTCAATATTATTTATTTATTCCTAAAAATTACAATCATTTCCTTAATCAACGTCATCCGCTCTATTAGATTAAGCAGTTAGCCTTTTTCTACTGCTACGAGCGCAAATGTAAGTCAATGCGTTGTAGACATTTTTCAAAAAATCACAAAACCACCTGAGGTTATTGAACCAAGCAAAATATTACGGAAAGAATTATGTATGTAAATGACTTAATTTGGCTAGTATTTGAAGGAAAAAGAAAACGAAGAAACAAGCGATTTTAGGCTGTTTTACCGGAACTGCGTTTAGGCCGGAAGTGAGCTGAAATTTGTTTTGTTAGTTTGATAGAGATATCCAAGGCTCACAATATGAAACCTCGCCGGGCTCTTTAGCCCTTTAGCCCTTTAGCCCTTTAACGTTCGGCACAATTGAGGAAATTGCTTAATTTTACGTTTTTCGTAATCACGTGGTGATTATTGTCTTCAGGGATAATGCAATTTGGTAACCAGAAATTCTTTAGAGTAATGAATATTTATTTCACCATGTAGTTAAAACAACACGTGAGTTGTATAGTGGAGGTGATGGTGATCATTATATTGGGGAAAAGTGCAGTTCGGAAAGCAATCACTCTTAACAGTAAGCCTCAGTATAAACACTGCCTTCGTAATATACAGGCCGTACTGTAAAAAGTGCGCCAAGCCAATCAGCTGATCAATTGAGGCGAGCTAAGCGAATGTTACAAATTGTACTTGTGAATGTAATCCATAAGGATTGGGGGCATTCTTAGGATAATTGCGACCGTTGAGTGGCAACAATTTATATTGAAGTATATTGCATGCTTTTTTCTTTAAATTTATCACAGCAGGATTTACGTAAACACAAGTTATTAAGATAATGAGACCTCATAGTTTAGGTGAGGCATGGCATCTTCTCGTGGTGAGTAATGTAAATTCAAAGGACGTAATACTTCTAGTGTAATTTATTCATTTTATTGTTATCGTATAACACGTTCTTGTGGAAATATAATGTGCTACAAATATAAATACAGTGTGTGAAAGTACGCATTTGCCACATTGCTAAGAACCTGTTACGAAGAATAAAGGTGTATGTTTCACTCATTTTCCAGAGCTGATGATGAGTTCTCCTTTTGACTTTCTAGTTACACAGATTTACAGCAGAGCGTTTTATTGTTGATACAGAACAAGTATAAAAGTGGACAGTAACCAATGGAACCTACACATGGTTATGTCTTGGGTTCGTAATGTTGAGTACGCACTACCTTTTCTCCACAAATTTAATGCGAGTAAAAACCATTCCTCAGCAGTTTCCGTGAATGTGGGAAGTAACTAATAAATAATAATGTTATTCTCTTTACGCCCCACTAACTACTTTTAAGGTTTTCGGAGACGCCGAGGTGCCGGAATTTAGTCCCGCAGGAGTACTTTTTACGTGCCAGTAAATCTACCGACACGAGGCTGACGTATTTGAGCACCTTCAAATACCACCGGTTTGAGCCAGGATTGAACCTGCCAAGTTGGGGTCAGAGGGCCAGCGCCTCAACCGTCTGAGCCACTTAGCCCGGCAGGAAGTAACTAACAGATCTGGCTAATCAGTGCATTAATATTTGGGAAAACAAGGACTATTCCTAAACAAAAAATGATACAATATTTGTATAGAATAAAGGGTCTCAATAAAGTCTTCGAAGGATAGTGCCAGAAGTGTCAACAACAACAATAAACCAAGAAAACTACTGTATTTATGGCCGTCTGCAGGTATGGAAATAAAGTTTATTATTGCACGTTTGTTTTCTTCATATTTGTAATAATGCATAATAATTATTTGTTGGGTACATTGACGAGTAAAACACTGAAGCTTTGACCGCGTAGATCGCACTTCAAACCTACTTCTCCTAAAATTATATAGACTTGACTTACGAGTTATGATGCGATTACTGGATAGTGATCTCACCTGTAATATTAATACAACATTTGTAAATATTTAATAATTACAAAAGGTACAAACGCATCATGTCCTTGCATTGCACAGGTCGGACGGAGGAAACAGATCGCCTCTTTGTGTGACGTCATCGGAGGTACAGTACGGCCTGTACATCACGAAGGCAGTGGTATAAACAACTACCACAATGGAGATTGTAGCGTGATCGAAACTCTTGATCACGTTGTGGGTTTTTGTTCCAAAGATGAACTTCAGAGGAAAAGGAGACATCATCGCATAAGAGCAGCCCTAGCATCATGACTGCATTCCTGGAAGTGGCAAGTTTTTGAAGTGGTACACCGCGTGTCATTCTGTAGTTCCAACAGAAAATTAGGTAGACAAATGAAACATAGTAGGTTGCTTATGAATAATAATTTATAAAGGATTGTGGTACATAGGGTAATTTTGTTTATGGACATTCAGCTCTTCTCTTGATTGTTCACAACCATTTTATACGAGAGAGGCACCACTAGCCAAATACCATACAATAAAATACAGACCAGCCCTCCTCGCAGCTTGTTCTCTATTGTGAGGCGATGTGTAGATTTCACTCGGCATGGCAGTAAATGTCCTCGCCAGCCATTACTTCTGATCGCTGCTTCCTCCCGGAAATGGGAAGCTATTTACTGCTCCAGCGTTCTCTCGAGAGAAGATCCTCTACCTGCTCCTGTCAAGACTCTGAATTGGGAGTTTCTTGACTACAACACAGCTAACTTATTGAAAAGAACGACTACATTCTTGTTTGCCTTCAGTACAACCCAGTACATTTTCAGAGCCATATTACTACAGTGTGTAGGAAAATCACATGTACTTGGTATGTTTACTGATGTTATGAATTTCATTCAATTTGCTTTACACAACCGACTCTTCCGTGTAACATTTTAAATTTACAATAATTTAAACTTTACACACGACACCACAATGCCCGGCTGGTTGGCTGATGATCAGCTTAGTGGCATCCTGTTCAGATGGTTCTGGGTTCGATTCCCGGCCAGGTGGAGAATTTAAACCGTGTATAGATAACTCAGTAAAACCAAAGCATCCACAAGCGATTGGCGAAAGGAAGAAAGGGGCCGATGACCTTAAATGTTAAGCACTTTAAACAACAAGCATCATCATCATCATCATCATCATCGAAAGAAAGAATGTCCGTCGTAAAGCTAGACTAAATTCACATGCGCAACATCGCATCCTCGAACGCCAGGGTGTAGGAAACTGGTAGAATAAGATTAAGAAATAGAAAAGACGAAGATACATAATTTACCCAAATATTATCTGCAGATCAGAATATGAATGGTGCGGGTGTATAAGGTATGCTTAATAGACTTTTGGATTTAAGTAAGAATTTAGGAAAACTATCTGAAATTCTGTCGGGAAAGAGTGTTCTGTAGGGAAAGTGTGCGTAATTTGTACCGATGATATTTTTGGTATTTGCAAGTTTGGTCACCGCCTATCTGAGGCAAGGTCAGCAAGACAGCCGAGGGTAGGTTTCCTTCTGGAAGTTGTTTTGCTAATGGACTTTGGGTTGAAAGGGGAAGGGAAAAACGATCTTAATACTTACATTCCTCGTAAGCTTATAGGGTGACAAGAAAGCGCACTGTGAAGTAGTTCTTTCAGCCAAGTTAATGTTTAGATTTTTCAAGTACTGACGAAATACCTAGGTAAGTTTTAACATAGTTTCATTCATAAATTTTAAGTAATTTCCATATTATTTACTTTTAGATTAAATATTGCAAGTCGTGTAATTTGGACGCCGGAGTGTGTCTACTTTAGACCGTTGAAACAAGTGTAGTAATTATGTTTCTTCGTTGTTCTACTAGTGATTCTAAAATAACTTGTTTTAAAATTTGAAGTTGGCCCTGCGATGTTGGGGTAGCGTGCCTGCATTTTACTCGAAGATCCTGGGTTCTATTCTCGGCCAAGTTAGGGATATTTACCTGGATCTGAGGGTTGGTTCGAGGTCCATTCACCCTACGTGATTATAACTGAGGTGCTATCTGACGGTGGAATATCGGCCCCAGAGTAGAAAGCGAAGAATAAGGGCCGAGAGGATTTGTTACGCTGACCACACGACAGCTCGTCAGCTGAAGGCCTTTGGACCGAGCAGCCATTGAGAAACTGTTCACTACAGATGCAACAAGAAAGATCATTAACAGTTTGCATTGTATGTGACAAGTATTATGATGACGATGGGATTCAGTGCAGGAGTTGCAAAAAGTGGACTCATGAAAACTGCACCAAAATTCAGGATGAATTGCTTTATCATTGCACTACATGCCAAATGTGACAACCACAATTCGCAGTGTCGTATTATATTATTTAGGGTGTCATAATAAATGCATGAATTAAATTGTGACTATTTACAATTACACGATGGCCTGATCCAAGTTACACGCTATGGATCCAAATAGCACGGTAACGACTTTTAGAGCAAATATTAGTTTTAAACAAATACTGAAGATAATAATAACATTTTTTCTCTAAATCATTTGAGACACTGTACTAATTACTGTGTATAAAATTTGAGAAATTTTCATTACGGTCAATAGAGTTATGGACGTTTAAATTTAAGTGGGCCAAATTACATGGACATTCCCTATCTTGAAAATAATAATAATAATAATAATAATAATAATAATAATAATAATAATAATAATAATAATACTGTAATTGTACCGAGTGGTACACCTCTACGCCGCACATTTAAATCGTGCGCCAATTAGAACTACTCTACTGGAGAAACACTGAACTTGGAACTAGAACAACTTAAATTTTTCCTCTGAAGATGTCACTGTGTGAATTTCGGAATTTCGACTTGTTTTTGTTTACTATTTATCAAGACATTCTCTCATAGATGTCTCTACTAAGAAACTATGATCATGCACCCTGGTGCGAAGTGAAGGAACTTTATTTGAATAAATTTTGTATTCATAAGTTTTTTCTTTACAAAATTGTGTTCATTCATTCTTGGGTTGGCAATATTTATCTTTTCCTAACGCCAGTTTCGAAGTTAACCAATCAATAATTTCTGCAATTAATTTTCAGCCAATCCCGTATTTCTTCTTCGATTTTGTGTGTACCTTTTGATGTTAACCAATAAAACTCCGTGGATGTGTCTTGATCATTCATGAAAGTTCTCGAACCTTCCCCGAGGGTATAAAACCTGCTGATTTTCTTGTCTCCCGGCCACTTGTTTAACATCTAACCCTGTGTATGGACGTGTAGCAGGAGGCGGGAGGTGCCTCTTTCTTCAGGCTGCAGTTCTTCAGTAAGGTAATGGCCGCTTAACATCTTTATTTCTTGCTAGCTCAGCAGTTTAACCCGCGGGAAAAGTCCGAAACCTTTACCATGTTACCCATCTTTACAAATATGTAAATTTCTACCAGTTTATGTAAAAACTTAAGTAAATTGGTAACTGTAATTCGGTGATAGAGAGTGATTTACCCTCTCGAGCTCTCCTTCATATTGGTTTGAGGTGACTAGTTTTGGTAACTGATTTTCTTCTTTTCCTCAATGTTTTAAATTTCTTCCTTATACGAGTCACCTCCATAGTTTGGGAATAGCCCACGTTTCATCGGCCTAGTGCCTTTTAGGTTTTAAAATGTGTATTTAGGAGTGCAAGTATACGCCTCCATTCTTTTTTGGTATTCCGGGCCATTTACATAACCTGTTCTTTTCCTGCTAAGGCCCAGTAGATTGGGTACAAGATACCCCCGTGTCATTGTTGTAAGTCGTGCCTTGATGGTAATCAATGGTAAAGTCTGATATTGCCTTGAATTGGCGTGAAACACTGAGAGCGTGTTAGCTCTTTTCCAGTGTCTAACAGTGCCTCTGGGAGGCTTGAGGTTCAAAGTTGGGAGCAAGTGCTCCAGGTATTAGGGGTTTTCTGCCCGTTGGTAAATATGTGTTTGTGAGCTGAATGCTCAGAAAACGTAAAGGGAGGGCTTGAAGACCAAGTTGTTTTATACCACCAATCTTATCCTCCCTAGAGTTAATTTTTACTACTTGTACCTATTGCATTGTTTCTTGTTGTTAAAAAAAAGAAGAGAAAAAATATATACCGTAACCTTGTTACAGTTGTAAATTAACTTTGATTTTGGTAGTTAGACCCATTCACCCCGGCACCTTCTTTCACCTCTGCTGATCCACTAAACTACGGTAATAATAATAATAATAATAATAATAATAATAATAATAATAATAATAATAATAATAATAATTTTTATTTATTCTGGCAAAGTTAGGGATGTACTCCCTTTCTCACACTTAACCAGTCTTAACCTAGGACACTTAACGATAACTACTGATGACAATAATATGATAATATTAACAATAATAACAGTAATAGTATTAATAAAAGTAATCACACTTAAAAATCATTATCATCTATATAATACACATCGTATGTAGAGTACATTAAAAATATATGAATAATAAGTACTATGACAACTACTTAAGATAATGTTTAAAAACTATATACTGCTACCTTTCCACCCCACGCCATTTGCCGCATAGAACCAAATGACTGCATGATAATCCCTAAAAAAATCGGGATACCGCCATATAGCACCATACGCCAAAGCGCCTGATGGAAAGGGACCTTTTTAGTCTAGAGTCATATGCCACCTCATCAGGAAGGAACAAAAAAAATTCAGAATGATGGGTGAGCAAATGCTCTTCCGACCGTGCAAGGGTCTACTGCACCCTTCCGTTCCATAGAATCAAACCACCGACCTCCCAAGGCCATGGTGCGTTCGCGGCAGAAGATCAAAGAAAATAACACATAACTAGCTTAAAGGCATAAATGAACGGAAGGAAACCTGGGATACAATGTTATTCGGCAAAATGACAGGCAGACAAAAATTTAAATACCTATTTATTGAGCCTTGATAAATCAAATTAATTAAAGGTTGATCCTGAATATTTATAGTATATCAATGTTGAATATGCAATGTCCAACGGACTAAATACAAATTGTAAAGTGTCAAAAAAAATGATTTCTCCTTTACTTCTTTCTTCTTCCCGACATGATGATAAATATTACATCATAAATTGTATAACATACTTTTCAAATAAAAAATCAGAAATATCCTTGTAAATGCGACGGTTATCATTACGAACTTTCTTCACTATCAGAAGAAGCAATTATTTATACAACAAAATAAATTGAAGATAACTTGAAGTGGTCACCTAGCTAAATTAATTATAATACAAAAATAAACAAAGAATAAATGAATGCTAGACGATATAATCCTAATCAAAATAAAATGACTGATGTCGGGTCCAGAAATCGAACCCACATCCCAATGAATCCAATGACAAAATTACGAAAATAAAACTCGATTTTATATCCACATAAAGAGTGAAACACGACTAAAAGAATGTATTAAAAAAAGAATATATGTACACAGTATGAAAATAAACAATAACAATATACACATGCAATTGGCTGTATATAAAAAAAATGTGACAACAAAAATCCATGGTTGCATCAGAACTCGAACCGATGATATCCAAGATGGCATCGACAAACGGGACTAATAAAACTGCCTTTCTTAATTAATCATATGGTCAACAAATAAATGATAATACTGGCGTTCCAGTTAGTTAAATATTATTATAAGATCATACATGAAAAAGTCAAAGAACCCTTTAAACAATAATCGGTGTCGCACTGCTTTCATTCTAAGTGGAATAGCTCGAACAATACAGCATACGGTAATCCTTTAAAAGGGGCAAGCCTTCTTCACTCTCCCCTCATCGTAAATCTCTGGACGTCAAAGCCCGGGCAAATAATGGCCCAGTGTGGCAGAAATATCCTTTCAACATCTCAAGGTGAAAGCAAATCGTTTCCCTTGGAACACATATTTGTTAAATAATCTTATTTCATTATATATTCTCATATCATATTTCCAAAGCTCCACTGGCTTATAAATTCACTGTCCTGCCATAATTCTATAATACAATATCAATCCAGTGTTCATTTTCTTATATTCACATCCATCAACTCAGAATGACCGGCTTCGATTCCATCCGATTACAGAATACAGCCTAGGTTTTTCCTACGTTTTCAAATCAAATCAATAAAATCAAATATGGATTTTAAACATATCCATAACGTTTTTCGCATATATAGAAAGGGAAAATATTTCACATAAAAGGAAAACGCTAATCTCAATAGGAGGGCGTCTGTTCGATGTCTAGGCATGTCACAAGTTACGCATATAATTAATACAGCCATCTACAAATATAATCATGCAAATTACGTGAAAATAAGAGTGCCTTGCTATCCTAATGTTAACAATCGCAAATCCATTTTTACAAGCATAATCACATGCATTATCATAATAAGCTTGGATATCACGTAAATAAATATACAAAATTACGGCTTGGCTCAGTGCCAAAACAAATCTACTTTCTATTACATTTACCTAATCTAAGCACTCTGACTAACTAATATTTTATCATCACGTCAAATACATGCATTACGTTAATTATATATATATTTAAGCCCATGGAGTAGACTATAAATTCCATGAAATGAACATAAATGAATATGAAGACCACTCACAAGTTCTCTTTCTAATTAAAAAAAATACATGCAATTTACATGTCTAACCTAATTTACGTGATCTGCATAATGAATAACCGCGCATTTATTAAAAAAATATTTCATTTTAGTACTTATCATCATGTCGTAACAATCCAAGTTTCGGGTCCCGGGTAAGACCCTCATTCTTTCTTTCTAAGCTTCCATGGTGTTGACGCTGGTCACGGGTTCATGTCCGTTGCTACTCCCGCTGAGCTCGTTCATATCCCAATGGTTATCTTCTACACTTATAAGAGTTTTTATGAGATTAAGACTTGTTGCGTCACTTTAACACACAAAATACAATTAATTGCACTATAATGAAATTAATACTTGTTGCATCATTTAAAAAGTTACAATTATACCGTTCTTGCGATCACATAACTTCAACCTGTTTTTAAATACTATTGTTTGTAGACAATTACAATATTCTCGAAGATATAAACTGTACATTTACAGTCTGAAACACTAAATAGATCAGAACACCATCAAACCGTGGTTCTGCTTTGGATCCTTCGCGTGAAGTGGATACTGTTGTCATCATCTGATTCCTTTTATAAACTTTCTCCCTTCCATGCAAGTGACAATGGATAGTCCCCACTACTTTTTTTAATTAATAGTTCCACGTGTCGTATGACATTGGTAATACACTCAAACGTGTGACTCAGATTCTTAAGTAGTCTGGTTATGTGCGGAACCTGAAATGTTCGGCCATTTATTCAAAATTAATTATCAAAATAATGCCCCAACAATGTCTTCCATGAAGGTGCTGCGTACAAGGGACGCTTAGCGTGTTATATAATGCAACGATTGCGTATTCTTCCACACGTTAATATATTATAAAGAATTAGAATTTTGGCAGATGTCTATAATTAAATCATATCACATCCCGAGGTTTCCCATATTAAATATTATGCATGTCTCGAAATCTCATCATAATAATGCTATTCGCGAGCTGGCAACATCGTGTTCGGCCATTTTTTCAACGAGTGACGGTATCGATTTTTCTGGCTTGAGATTTTCTTCCCTCTCTCTCTCTATCTGTGTATCCTTTTAGTTAATACGGAGTGGTGTTTAGCAGGTTACAAAGGTTGTGTAAGCATGTGCAACCTAATGCAACATTTTGTAACAAGTACGAGGGAGCTTTACAAAGGTTTTTCACTGCCAAATAATTAATAAATAAATATGTACATGACCGATAAGGTCACATCTGCCTTTCCGTCGGACTCAAGAAATTTGGAAAGGGTTACAAATTTCTTGACTGATTTCAATTTATTGAAGAAACTCTCATTTACATTTTTATTTGTGGTCTCATTTACAGTGTATTGTTCTCATGAGCTCTCGGTTTTCAACCCTAAACCTTTGGTTATCCCGTTCGAGTATAAAAGCAAGTTGACCCAAAATTTCTCGACGTTGTTCTAATTCTTCACAATTTTGACACCATGGGATATCCTCGTCTTCCTGGTTTTCAATCCTTGTCATCTGGACTTCAGCTTCCTCAAGATTCTCATCTTCTTCATCCTGTGGAATGTTGTCATCATCTTCATCTTGATCCTCTCCTTCCTCCTCGGAGTTCTGGCCTGGCTGGTCCAAATTTGCTCTAATGCTTCCTGGTGGATAATATTATTTTTGATTTTATTGTATCAAGTACAGTTTCCTTCAATCTGGGATCATAATCTGAAATATAGGTATTTACTTTAATGTCTCTTATACTACTACTCTGAAGATAGAGTTTGACACTTTAATCTTTCTTCTCTCTTTTCCTGCCAGAATGTCCTAATGATGTCGATGCTTCTGGATCGTATGTCATCACTAAAGACTTCCATTCAGGATCTCTGCTCATGTCCCATTGAGTTTGCAACTCTGGACCTCCATGTTCATTTGCTTGCTGCAACACGGCTATCTTCCGTCTGTTCTGTCGATTACGTTCCCGCTGCTCCACGTATCGTCTGGGATTCAAAATTCTCCCATCTCCTTTTTCTTTCCACTTCGCGGGTTGTGGTTCGAACCTCTTCTGCGTCGACTTCTCTTCTTTGAATGCCATCTTCTCGGACTAGTACACTGTCCGTACTTGTAACAGTACCGTTTGATATGATACCGTCCTTTCCGTTGGCCTGACGATCCATTCTTCTTTCTTCTAGGCTGTAATCTCCAATTCGAACCTTTCGTGGTACTATGCGTCTTCTTTTTCTTCTTTCATATGTCCGACTTCCTCGATGATATAGACTGTTTTGCCTCATTCTTTGAAGCAGCATTCACTTCCATGTTTAGGTATTCATGACTGGTCTTCATCTTCTTTTCTGGTGGTTCCCAGTTTAATTCTTCGGATGGTCGATACTGCTTATTCTCTGATACCTCTTGTAATTCCAATTTCTCAATCTTTTCTTTCAATTCATGTACAAGGTCGTCATGTATATCTACTTTTATCTTCGTCTTTTGCATCTTATGCGACCATTCCTCGATCCTATCTGACGTCCTATCCTCATTCTTCCGTACCTCCTCTTGGACCGTGACTATTCCATCGAATGCCTGTTTTCTGACCTCAGATATTCGCTTATCCACGTTGGTAACAATTTCCTGTTTCGACGCATTGGTTTGGTTCCGAATGTCGTGCATATCGACCTGAGTCTGATGGACCTCCTTCTTAACATCTTCTATTATCCTATCTGTACGTTCCTGGTGATCTGTCACCGTTTGAATATGAACATCGATTTGTTCCGCCATACTTAATGTCTGAGCCTCAACACGTTCGACGCGCTCAATTACCGTGCCTAACGAGTTTTCTAGCCGTTCCTGTTTTTCGTGCGTATTATCCAGTCGTTTTTCTAACTGTGCTGTGTTCCTTTCACATTGTGTCTGGTACCCCGTTATCTGTCCTACCAGTTCATCATAACGTTCAATTGTTTCCTCCAACCGTACGTTAAAGTCCCCCATCTGTTTATTAATTTCATCTCTCCCTTCCTTACACTCCTTCTGTATTTTCTCCATATGTTCATTAACCTGATCTAATTTCTGATCAATCATGTCCTTAACTGTTTCATTACTCTGATCTATTTTCTGATTAATCATGTCCTTAACTGTTTCACTACTCTTTTTAATGTCTTCACTATTCTGACCTATCTTCTGATCAATCACTTTCATATTTTTATTAATGTCCTCTATCAGAGCCCTCATGGCTTCCATATCCATTCTACACAATATTTCAATAAAGTGGGCCCCCCTTAACTCGAACCTCGGATTAGGAGAAATCAATTTGAAAATGAAATCAATTCAAGGTTACCTCAATCCAAAATCACAAAATTTTCACAACAATGTAATTTGAATTAAATTTATAGCCTGAATACAGCTATCTCAAAATTATTCAACAGTATAATTTATCAAGGGTACCTTTCATCACAATTGTTTTAAATATGTAGCCTATCATTATTATATTTATTATTATTATTATTATTATTATTATTATTATTATTAATTTTGAATAAGTTCGTATAATAAAAATATCGCTAGTTAAATACCAACACAGGTGGTATATGCCAATAAATTAGGCCATCCTTCCAGTATTGAGGCAGATACACCTAATACACTGGGTAATATCGTCCCAAAACTTTCCACATGAATCCTAACTTACTGCCACTTAACAACAAACACTAAAGGCCTGAGGTCACCTTTACCTACCGCGAAACACTAACACAAATTTAATAAATGATTCACTATGAGTAATGAGGCCTGTTACAACCAGTACCTCCTGACAAGTACCCATGAATACGATTACCTGAAGGGTATCGATATTCATTTTTCCTCAGATTGGGAAAAGCATTTTATTGTTTCCCGGGATTTAATTAAATCCCTACATGATTTTGGGTACCTCAATTACTATGAATGACTGTCCTGGTTATCGTCACTTAGACCATAACCACGACTATATTTTCATTTTGCCAAAAATATCGCATTAATTTTAATCTGTCATTCACTTCTCATACTGATCCAATTATCAGCATCCCATAAATTGAACAACCATCGTGTTCCTTCATATAATAATTGGTCAGTCCTATAATCCTAAATATGGCATTACCATGCCTGACGCCCATTTTCGCAAAAGTTATCATTTGAAATTATCTCTATCGAAAACATCGAAAAATTCCGAAAATGCCGAAAAATTCGAAAATTCCGAAAATGCCGAAAATGCCTACCATTGTAAATGCCTAAAAATGCCGAAAATGCCAAAACGCTGGGCGCCAAATGCAACCTTTCCACCCCACGCCATTTGCCGCATAGAACCAAATGACTGCATGATAATCCCTAAAAAAATACGGATACCGCCATATAGCACCATACGCCAAAGCGCCTGATGGAAAGGGACCTTTTTAGTCTAGAGTCATATGCCACCTCATCAGGAAGGAACAAAAAAAAATTCAGAATGATGGGTGAGCAAATGCTCTTCCGACCGTGCAAGGGTCTACTGCACCCTTCCGTTCCATAGAATCAAACCACCGACCTCCCAAGGCCATGGTGCGTTCGCGGCAGAAGATCAAAGAAAATAACACATAACTAGCTTAAAGGCATAAATGAACGGAAGGAAACCTGGGATACAATGTTATTCGGCAAAATGACAGGCAGACAAAAATTTAAATACCTATTTATTGAGCCTTGATAAATCAAATTAATTAAAGGTTGATCCTGAATATTTATAGTATATCAATGTTGAATATGCAATGTCCAACGGACTAAATACAAATTGTAAAGTGTCAAAAAAATTGTATTTCTCCTTTACTTCTTTCTTCTTCCCGACATGATGATAAATATTACATCATAATTTGTATAACATACTTTTCAAATAAAAAAATCAGAAATACCCTTATAAATGCGACAGTTATCATTACGAACTTTCTTCACTATCAGAAGAAGCAATTATTTATACAACAAAATAAATTGAAGATAACTTGAAGTGGTCACCTAGCTAAATTAATTATATTACAAAAATAAACAAAGAATAAATGAATGCTAGTCGATATAATCCTAATCAAAATAAAATGACTGATGTCGGGTTCAGAAATCGAACCCACATCCCAATGAATCCAATGACAAAAATTACGAAAATAAAACTCGATTTTATATCCACATAAAGAGTGAAACACGACTAAAAGAATGTATATAAAAAAAAGAAAATATGTACACAGTATGAAAATAAACAATAACAATATACACATGCAATTGGCTGTATATAAAAAAAATGTGACAACAAAAATCCATGGTTGCATCAGAACTCGAACCGATGATATCCAAGATGGCATCGACAAACGGGACTAATAAAACTGCCTTTCTTAATTAATCATATGGTCAACAAATAAATGATAATACTGGCGTTCCAGTTAGTTAAATATTATTATAAGATCATACATGAAAAAGTCAAAGAACCCTTTAAACAATAATCGGTGTCGCACTGCTTTCATTCTAAGTGGAATAGCTCGAACAATACAGCATACGGTAATCCTTTAAAAGGGGCAAGCCTTCTTCACTCTCCCCTCATCGTAAATCTCTGGACGTCAAAGCCCGGGCAAATAATGGCCCAGTGTGGCAGAAATATCCTTTCAACATCTCAAGGTGAAAGCAAATCGTTTCCCTTGGAACACATATTTGTTAAATAATCTTATTTCATTATATATTCTCATATCATATTTCCAAAGCTCCACTGGCTTATAAATTCACTGTCCTGCCATAATTCTATAATACAATATCAATCCAGTGTTCATTTTCTTATATTCACATCCATCAACTCAGAATGACCGGCTTCGATTCCATCCGATTACAGAATACAGCCTAGGTTTTTCCTACGTTTTCAAATCAAATCAATAAAATCAAATATGGATTTTAAACATATCCATAACG
Source organism: Anabrus simplex (assembly GCF_040414725.1). Lineage (NCBI taxonomy): Eukaryota > Metazoa > Arthropoda > Insecta > Orthoptera > Tettigoniidae > Anabrus > Anabrus simplex. The sequence goes on along the minus strand of NC_090269.1, from coordinate 366,230,035 downwards.
TTTTTCGCATATATAGAAAGGGAAAATATTTCACATAAAAGGAAAACGCTAATCTCAATAGGAGGGCGTCTGTTCGATGTCTAGGCATGTCACAAGTTACGCATATAATTAATACAGCCATCTACAAATATAATCATGCAAATTACGTGAAAATAAGAGTGCCTTGCTATCCTAATGTTAACAATCGCAAATCCATTTTTACAAGCATAATCACATGCATTATCATAATAAGCTTGGATATCACGTAAATAAATATACAAAATTACGGCTTGGCTCAGTGCCAAAACAAGTCTACTTTCTATTACATTTACCTAATCTAAGCACTCTGACTAACTAATATTTTATCATCACGTCAAATACATGCATTACGTTAATTATATATATATTTAAGCCCATGGAGTAGACTATAAATTCCATGAAATGAACATAAATGAATATGAAGACCACTCACAAGTTCTCTTTCTAATTAAAAAAATACATGCAATTTACATGTCTAACCTAATTTACGTGATCTGCATAATGAATAACCGCGCATTTATTAAAAAAATATTTCATTTTAGTACTTATCATCATGTCGTAACAATCCAAGTTTCGGGTCCCGGGTAAGACCCTCATTCTTTCTTTCTAAGCTTCCATGGTGTTGACGCTGGTCACGGGTTCATGTCCGTTGCTACTCCCGCTGAGCTCGTTCATATTCCAATGGTTATCTTCTACACTTATAAGAGTTTTTATGAGATTAAGACTTGTTGCGTCACTTTAACACACAAAATACAATTAATTGCACTATAATGAAATTAATACTTGTTGCATCATTTAAAAAGTTACAATTATACCGTTCTTGCGATCACATAACTTCAACCTGTTTTTAAATACTATTGTTTGTAGACAATTACAATATTCTCGAAGATATAAACTGTACATTTACAGTCTGAAACACTAAATAGATCAGAACACCATCAAACCGTGGTTCTGCTTTGGATCCTTCGCGTGAAGTGGATACTGTTGTCATCATCTGATTCCTTTTATAAACTTTCCCCCTTCCATGCAAGAGACAATGGATAGTCCCCACTACCTTTTTTAATTAATAGTTCCACGTGTCGTATGACATCGGTAATACACTCAAACGTGTGACTCAGATTCTTAAGTAGTCTGGTTATGTGCGGAACCTGAAATGTTCGGCCATTAATTCAAAATTAATTATCAAAATAATGCCCCAACAATGTCTTCCATGAAGGTGCTGCGTACAAGGGACGCTTAGCGTGTTATATAATGCAACGATTGCGTATTCTTCCACACGTTAATATATTATAAAGAATTAGAATTTTGGCAGATGTCTATAATTAAATCATATCACATCCCGAGGTTTCCCATATTAAATATTATGCATGTCTCGAAATCTCATCATAATAATGCGATTCGCGAGCTGGCAACATCGTGTTCGGCCATTTTTTCAACGGGTGACGGTATCATTATCGATTTTTCTGGCTTGAGATTTTCTTCCCTCTCTCTCTATCTGTGTATCCTTTTAGTTAAGACGGAGTGGTGTTTAGCAGGTTACAAAGGTTGTGTAAGCATGTGCAACCTAATGCAACATTTTGTAACAAGTACGAGGGAGCTTTACAAAGGTTTTTCACTGCCAAATAATTAATAAATAAATATGTACATGACCGATAAGGTCACAATACATTCTACAGAACATCGAAATATCGTCTTCGATTGAGAGGTGAAGAGAAGGAGAAGGAGGAGAAAAAGAAGAAGGAAAACAAGAAGGTATGTGAAAGGAAGAGGGAAATAATGATAAAAAGGCGGTAGGAGGAAGTGTTTTCAGGTCATAATTTGGTGATTCATGCATGCTTTCCTAGTATTTCGACACAGGCATGGTTAAAAGCTGAGCTGTTGGACATGTTTCTGACGTCCACTGGTAAGAGATTCCATTGTCGGGCTGCGGTAACGGTGAATTATTTCGTGTAGATTGCTGTTCTGTGTACTGGAAAGGATAAACACATGGTGCTGCAGGATCGGGTATTTTTTTACAGAATCTTTCAGCTAAGAATACAGAAACGATTAACATAATGTCATCGTTATGAACACGATGAACAGGAATACGTATAGTAACTGTGTAGGCCTTGGTTCAGTTGGGTTTAGAACTCGCAACGTTTTCTTGGAGACTGTGCCCGCAATTTCAAAGGCTCTCTGATACTGAAGGTCAGTATAAATCAATATTGACCTTCGGAGTGAGTGATATGAAGCTATGCCTAAGAAAAAGAGACCAAGGCGTGCAAATTTCGACTCAATAAGCAGCGTTCCAGCTCAGGCAGGTAAAGGAGCAGAGTGTGCACTCTGATGGAAGGTGCAACTGCAACTGCTTGCACGGCTGTCAGTTATAACTAATGAAGGGACGTGTTTCTAAACGGGTTTAAACTTTTAAGAGTTTTATTGTGCCTATGCCTCGTTCTATTCAGTGCATTAGGTTATGTTGAGGAAACACTAGTACTACTACTAAAGAGTTTTCCTTCCTCTCCTAGACGATGACGTGCTGTCTCTCAGACCAGGAGATTAGTGGTGGTGATGGAGATGTGAGGAGAAGGTGGCCGGCGGGGGGGGGGGGGGTGTTGCTGGTGGCCGTGGCCTAAAATAGGAACTGTGCCGGCGTTTGGGAGTAGTTAATAAACACCATAGATTTGACACAGTTGGCCATGCGGTTAGGATCGGGCAACTGTAAGCTTACATTCGGGGGATAGTGGATTCGAAGCCCTTCCCCGACAGACGTGAAGGTGGTTTTCTCTGGTTTCCCATTTTAGCACCAGGAAAATGCTGGGGCTATACCTCAATTAAGGCCACGGCCACTTCCTTCCCACTCAAAGTCCTATCCTATCGCATCGTCGCTATAAAACATATCTGTGTCGGTGCGACGTAAAGCAGACTGTAATTTAAAGCTATATTTTACTATTGCATTTGCTAAGAGACAGGTGCAATAATACCGGACCCATAAATAAATTGCAACAGACGGATTAAATAATATCGACTTGAAAATCTATTCCATAATTAAGCTGCCCATTTGCAAAACCATGTCCATGTAAATAGAATTTTAGGAACTGAAGGACATATTCCAAATCCTGGATTATAGACAGACAATAGATTCCTGTTCTACAGGTTCTTCCGTGCTTTTTGAAATAAAGTGACAATGTATACATATCTAGCTCTAAGGAAAATATCAACAAAATATTGGAATTTCTTTGGAGATAACTCATTTTGCAGAAGTAGGACGCACACAGCACAGTTCGCTTCTTTTAAAAACTTAGGCAAAAATATTAATTCAAACATGACTCTGTGAACCTGTAACAGATCATTAATATAATAAAGTACTAAACAAGATATGGTGTTGTGTCAGTAATTGCATCATTACGTTTTGTTACGTTATTACATTTTAAGTGAATGTTTTGTTTACTTTAGCGCAAGAATCAACTCAAGAAAATATAAGAATAGCATTGCTTTGTATAGTTTATGTGCTTTCTAAAAAAAAGTCAATGAAAATAACTGCTCGTTGAGACACAGCGCCATTTATCCTAAGGATACAAGGACGTAACACTCGTTGCATCTGTATGTAACCTTCAAATACTTACACAGATAAAACTTTTTTTGGCAATGTTATTTGCAGTCTTGTCGACATAGGAGATACTAAGGACCGACATAGCACGGAAAAAAGCAATTAATGTTCCTCTGGACGTAACACGTTTTGTAATGGGGTACCCAAGTGGTAAGTTTTAATAACGAACTTTTGCATTCTTACAATGAAGGTATTTTTAGAAATATGTTCCTTTAAGAACTAATGCTCTTGAACAAGCGAGTTTTCTACATCCACATTAGGGAGTGGGCTACATGACCCTGCAAGGCAGGCTTAGTAATGTTTGGGCAAGCTGGAGGAAGGTTCGTTTCCATGCCAACACACTTGCTGTGTGTTTGCACCGAGGGCAACTGGTCTGTATTAACTCTGTGATCAATACGACATGATGTAAATGTTTCTATCGTGTTAAAAGTTCTCTGTCCTCTGCCGTGTCGTCTTTAATTTCCTTTCACATTCATTAATATGATCCATGTTGCCAACACCAAAATTAATTTAAGATTTAATTTCAAAGGCCTCTGTGATCCTGGTTGGATATTATCTTTCATTTTAGCGCTCCGAGTCAGGGTAAAGAAGAAATTTGGTGCTGCTCTTGTTGGTTTTCTGCAAGTTTAGGACATTGGTGTGAAGTAATATTGATTGCCTATGTGGCAGTGTTATCATTACTGATGTATGTGTTGTTAATTCGAGATATTGGGGTGAAGTTTGTGCAATCTAAGAATTGGATGCGAGGTGAAGTGATAATCAACTTCTAAACTGACAGAGAGTGAAATGAAAATAATGTTAAGAAAATGACTTATCTGTTTTCCCCGGGATGAGTGATATGTTATATGTACATGGATCCAGAAACCTTTTATTTCCATGTTAGAACTTCTTTTCTTAAACTGTACACAGTGAAATAACAGTTAAATAACACATGAACAGAACCTACCAACGGAACTCTTTCTTATATAAAATATTGAAAATGCCTTCCGTTAGCATTGATAAACGCATCAACTTGTCAGCGCCTTTAATTTTAGATCTGCTGATGCCTGTTCTTGTGTTTAACCGAAACAGGTCAGGAATACAGACAGTGAACGTATACACTTTTACTTATATAGTTTAATTCCTAACGCTAGGTTCCGGCGATCTTGTGTGAGATTGTTATCTTGAATATAAATATGTACTTTTCTTTGGAGAAATACTCTCATTCTTGATAGTTATATATATATATTGTCCCCTTAACAAGGTCAGCAGCGAGTAAGAGACACCTCAGGGGTACTCAGTAAAGACTGGCATCTAAATAAATACAGTAGGCGCAATTGGCAGGGAAAATGACGGCAGGTTCGGCAATGAAAATGGCGACATAAAATAGAAAAATTATACATGTTTTATTCAAAATAAGAAAATGAAAATGCCATCCTGACTAGCTATGATAATGTGGATTATCAATACGTTAATAATAAAATTAATTTAACTCTTAAGGTAACATGAAAATAGTTCAAACAAATAGGATGGTACAGGCAAAATCCATCCTAACCATTCTAACAGAATTTAATTGTAACAATAAATTCGTTCTTGCGGAGTATGAATAATTAAATTAGTTAATGATTTCTTGAGAAAATAGGCTGTCGAGGTAAAATTCTCGTACATATCTAAAAATTACACCGAATGATCGTAAGAGAAAAAGGGATTATAAAATATAGAGAAAATACGCATTCAATTTCCCGTAATGAAACTTGACTTCAAATTATATATTGGGAATTTATCACATAATTAATATTAATGAACAAGTTAGTTTTTATTTTAATATGCTTTTGAAATTGTCTAAATTAAATCGACTCGTCAACTATGTATCTGTTCAGAATGGATTATCAACTAATGTTAAGTGGCCAATTCACATGAACTGAACGAAAACAAACATCTCTTACACTGAGCAAAATTAACCATCAACGTGGGAACGTAGACAACTACGTAGATCAGAATCCCTACGCACTGAAACACATATATATTTGCCCACCTGGAACACACATACGTCCGAAATAAATCATATCCTCCTATCTACATTTCTGACAATACAAATATAACCTCTGCCCTCGTCAATGTAAAACACATTACACCGGTTATCGGAAGTACACGTTTAGTTGACATACTGAATTCTTAAATTGTCGTCTAAATTAGTTAATTAAAAGTGCATTCGGAGATTGTTTTAAAATTAGCTAAAATCATCTTCGAAATGTTTTGGTTGAGAAATAACTTCATTACCATTAATGTGACCTAATTTCACATCGACAAATGCACTCATACTTACTACAGATAGCGCTGTTAAACGTCTTCCGATAATTGAATATTCCAACACATTATTCATTCGTGTTTAAAAGCTGAGAGTCAGCTGTTCAGGATGTATGGTTTTGTTATTATTTTTATGGTGGATGATGTCGAAATAGATATATTATATAGAAGAAAACTGAATCTTAATGAGGCTCATTATAGTTCAGGTTTCATTATGATAATGGTTCTCCACCAATCAGAGTTCAGATTTTCATTAAGATACAGGTTCTCCACCAATCAGAGTTCAGGTTTTCATTATGATACAACTGTTTGACTAATTAGGTAAGGATAGCATCGCACCTGCGCTCAACGCACTAGCTTCGCATTTGTTTCCAAAATCAAACATGTCGGAAGCAAGTGACACAACCACAAGGCAGATTCCCGCAAATTCACTTCACCAACTGTAACAATTTGTATTTGAAATAAAGCTAGGTTATGATGACATTCTATCAACGTTTTTTTTTTCAAAGCTTTGAAAACATATGACATTGTCAAGGTCTCTGATTCACTCACTGAAAATCAATAACCCAGTGCATGCGCTCTGTGCTCTGTTCAGTAAACTCACCTGTCTAGCGACATCTCAACAAAAATTTATGAATATTTAAAAAATAGAGTTATAATTATCGACAAACATAAACAGTCGTAAGCAACTCGCCTATAATGGTAATTCAGACACTCAGTTTTATAATTCCCATACTCGTGTATTAATTATAGCTATTTTAGGCTTGTTTCATAATGTACTATTGTTCCAGTCGGCCTTGTCCCTTCAAAAGCGATAAAAATAGCTGCACAACCAAAAACCTTGCTTGTCACGGTAAAGACACACGTGTCCGGCCGACAAAAGGCTGAGAAGAGTTAGGAAAGAAAACATATTATTAGTAGTAGAGATACGACACTCGTAGAAATCAATGAATTAGATTCTCACAAGAAGCATACTGTCACAATATATTAATATAAAGACTATCGGTACTTATGAAAGAGCATTTTTTCCAACGTCAGTCTACGAGATGCCACTTCTGATTTTAAGTATTCCACATTCACTGAGGGGAATTAAAATCAGGGCAACCCTGATGAGGAGCCAGCGACGATGTCACTCGGCTATCTTGTTGTCATAGTAACAACATTACATAAAAATCCGTAACATGAAAATGTAATAAAAATTTATTTTTCTAGTTAGCTCCCTTTTTTATACACAACGCGAGGATGACTAGAGAGAAGGAGCAAGAAATGCATGTGGCGTTCACTAAAATGATATGATAATTTTTAAGTAATTTCAACTAGCTTCGTATCTTTTTCCTCCCTTATTCATGATGATGACTAGCGTTTCCTTTTTTCTGAATGTTAATAGAAGCCATTTAGATTAAATGAGATAACAACTGAAATAAATGTTGGAGAAGAGCAATACACAGTAATTATGATCGAGATATAACTCTTCATAATTATAAAATGTGTTGTTGTTCTTTGAGTCATCAGTTCATAGACTACTTTGATGCAGCTTCCATGACATCCTATCCTGTACTAACCTGATAAACTTTGCATTAGTACGTAACTACTACAACCTACATCTGTTCTAATCTGTTTGTCATATTCATCCATTGGTTTACCCATATCGTACTTAACACCTACACTTCCCTTAAAAAAACTAACTGAACACGTCCTGGGTGTCTTAAGATGTGTCCTATGATTCTATCACTTCTTCTCGTCAAAGTTAGCCAAACCAACCTCCTCTCATCAATTGGATTATCTTTTCATTCGTGATTTGATCTACCCATCTCACATTCTGCATTATTCTGGAACACCACATTTCGGAAGCTTCTAATAGAATTCCTTCTGTGCTAGCCATCGTCAACGTTTCACTTCCAAATAATACCACACTCCAGAAGAAAGTCTTTCAAAACATCTTTCTAATGTTCGTGTTATAACTTCGTATGGCAATGTTCTAACTGAGCAAGTCCTTCCTCGCTTGTGCTAGTCTGCACTCTATGGCTTTCTTACTTCTACCATCGTTAGTTATTTTACTCCCCAACTACTTCCTTTAAGACTTCATTTCCTAATCTAATATTTCCTGCACCATCCGACTTCGTTCGGCTGCGCTCCATTATTTTTATTTTGGACTTATTTATTTTCATATTGTACTCCTACCTCAAGACACTGTCCATACCATTACGCAGTTCTCTAGATTTTTCTATACTCAGATAAAATTACATCATCAGCAAATCCCGGGGCTTTGATTTCCTTTATTTGAATTGTGATTTCCATTCCAAATTCCCCTTTGAATTCGTCTACCACCTGTTCCACATAAACATTTAAAAGGATGGATACTAAATGCCTCACTCCTTTCTGGATTGCAGCTACTTATTCTTCTTCAAAGCCTTCGATTCTTATCACTGCAGATTGATTTTTATACAGATTGTAGATAATTCTTCTTTCTCGGTATCTGATCCCGATCACCTTCAGAATCTCTGTCCAATTTTCTAAGATCAGACGTAAAGTTAGGGTTGCTTCACGTGTTTCTACATTTCTTCTGAAGCCAAACTGATCTTCTCCCAAATCAATTTCAACAGTCTTTACACATTACTGTAAATAATATGTGTTGAAATTTTGCAAGTGTGAGATACTAAACTAATTCTGCTTTAGTTTTCACAATTGTCAGCACCTTCCTTATTGGGTGTAGATATAAGAACATTCTGCCGAATGTCGGATGGCACTTCTCCTGTCTCATACATCTTACACAGCAAATTTTATAACTTCCTCATGCTGGTTTATCTTAAGGCAATCAGTAATTATGAGGGTATGCCATAATTCCAGGTGCCTTGTTCGTATTTAAGTCTCGCAAAGCTCTGTCGAACTGCGATCTCAAAATTGGGTCTCCCATTTCATCAGCTGCAACAGCCTCTTCTTGTTCCAGAACAATATCTTCTACTTCTTTACCTTAATACAACTGCGGAATATGTTCATGCCATCATTCTGCTTTTTCTTCTTTCCCTAGATGTAGTTTTTCATCTAAGATACACCTATTTTTCCTTTCTTCAAAGGTTCCCTTGATTTTCCTGGCTTTCAACATCCTTACATTTCTCTTTCAGCCATTCTTCCTTAGCTGTCCTGCACTTGCTGTCTACTTCATTATTTAATTATCTGTATCCTTTCCGCCCTTCTCACTTTTTCCATCCTTGAACTTCCGTCGTTCGTCAATCAAGTCTGTTATCTCCTGAGTCGTCCATTGATTCTTAGCTTATTTTTCCTTTATTCCTAACCTTTCTTCAGCTCCCCTACTGATCTCATTCTTCCTGATTGTCCTCTCTTCATCTACTGTGTTTCCGTCAGCCTTTTCATTTAGTCCTTGTGTAACACGTTCCTTGAAAAAATCTCTTATACTATTTTCTTTCAATTTGTCCAAATCGCACCTCCTTGAATTCCTTCCTTTCTTCAGTTTCTTTAACTGCGTATGTCATTTCATGGCAATCAAGTTGTGATCAGAGCCAAACCTCCTCCTGCGAAAGTCTTGCAATCCAACACCTGGTTTCTGAATCTCTGCCCAATCAAAATAAGGTATATTTGATACCTTCCAGTGTCTGCAGGTCTTGTCCATGTATGCATCCATCGTTTGTGTTGTTTGAACCAAGTTCCATTCCGACTTTTCCTACTGCATTGCCTTCTCTTCCTTGGCCTACCACTGCATTCCAGTCTCCCATCACAATTAGATTCTCGCTTCGTACTAAATGTTCTCCATTCGTATATTCTTTCGATTTCTTCAACTAATGAACTAGTAGGCATATAGACCTGCACAACTGTGGTGGGCATTGGCTTGGTGTCCATCTTGACGCACTTCCCCTGTTCGATTTTGTGTTGATAATTCTGTAGCCACCTAACCAAAAATTCTGCTCGTCCTGCCAACATACTTCACTTATACCAACTACATCCAACTTCAGTCTATCCATTTCCCTTTTCAGATTCTCTTACCTATCACAACGATTCAAACTTGTAACAATCCGCTGTCCGATTCGCAGAATATCAATTGCCCCTTTTCGTGTAGTCCCCACCCGGCGATCCGAATCATTCATCCATAGACAGCTGCTTGTTTTCGGGAGATAGTTACGGCTGTAGATTATCGTTACTTTCAGCCATGTAGCAGTATCAAAATAGCTAAGCCATATCGACTGCCGGCCTTGCAACTTCCGGAAGGCTTCCTTTCGATGAACCATTCGTTAATCTAGTCTCTCGACAGATACTGAACCGATATGGCTGGACCTACGGCTCGGCCATCTCCTTCACTCGGACGCTCAAACCTCCCCACCTCGGCAAGGGATGGTCATTAAAATAATACTTCAGATATTTCGATGCTTAACTCTGCCTCAGAGAATCAGGAAAGCAGAGATATAGCAGTGTCACAGTCGTGTCCAGCCGAGTGTATCGGACTTGTCAATATTCATTTACTACCCATTTTGCTCAACTCTTGATTTCCGTTGATGTTGGTGGTGTTGATGGGATTACAAAGTTTATGTTGTCTTCCGAGAGCGCACTCTACATCCTCACAACTACAGAGATCGAGGAATTTCCTTTCTTCCCCAGTAACGTAGATTTTCATATCTCCTTAAATATTCATCGTCAGACGGTCAATTTAACTCTAACATAATATTTGCCGGGCTGAGTGGCTCAGACCGTTGAGGCGCTGGCCTTCTAACCCCAACTTGGTAGGTTCGATCCTGGCTCAGGCCGGTGGTATTTGAAGCTGCTCAAATATGTCAGCCTCTTGCCGATAGATTTACTGGCACGTAAAAGAACTCCTGCGGGACTGAATTCCGGCACTTCAGCGTCTCCGAAAACCGTAAAAGTAGTTAGTGGGACGTAAAGGAAATAACATTATTATTATAACATATTACAGCAATTATTTAATCGACTTTCTGTTTTGCACAGCATATGAATACGTTATTATATTTTCATGTCAAAACAACATATTTGAGAGTATCTTAAACTTCATAATGCATGAGCACGTAGTTACATCTACAGCCATCTGTTGTCTGCACCAGTAAACAGTCATCGTATTTGAGATGTATTCTACTGAAGGAGGGTCACGAGCATTTCGATTGTATTCTAATAATAATAATAATAATAATAATAATAATAATAATAATAATAATAATAATAATAATAATAATAATAATAATAATAATAATTCCGTGTGGCTATTCCTAGCCTAGTGGAGCCTCCGTGGCTCAGGCTGCAGCGCGCTGGCCTCTTACAGCTGGATCCCGTGGTTCAAATCCCGGTCACTCCATGTCAGGTTTGTGTTGGGAAGGTGTAGGCGGGACAGGTTTTTCTCTAGCTACTTAGGTTTTCCCTGTCATCTTTCATTGCAGCAACACTCTCCAACATAATTTCGTTTCATCTCTCAGTCGTCAGTCATTGTCCCAGAGGAGTGTGACAGGCTGCGGCAGCCGGCATATTTCCTATCCTCACCGCTTCATTCATTCCATTCCTGACCCGGTCGAATGACTGGAAACAGGCTGTGGATTTTCATTATTCGTAGCCTGGTACAGCTCTTATTACGCATACTCTCGTTGTGGCATGTGCCGTGTATGGGCACTGCGAGATAGAGTTTTGTGTGGTTTGTCAATTGCAGGAATGTTGTTGACAATGCAAACACCCAGTCCCCGCGCCAGGGGAAGTAACCGTTTAAGGTTGAAACCTCCGACTTAGCCAGGAATTGAACCCGAGTCCCTCTGAACTGAAGGCAAATGTGTTGAACATTCAGCCAAGAAGCCAGACGTTATTCTAATTATAATCTAGAAAACTAGTCACGTTCTCGTGAGATGTGATAATCTGTAAGGTTCTAAGTGACATCAGTCAACTGCTTCACATTATTTCCAGAATGTCGCTGCGGACGATGAAACTACCTTAAGTTGAAAATGTAAACGTAGTTTTGAAGTAAAGATTTATCGTTTTAGACAAACTGGTGAGCTTCTATGAGTGTGAAATTGTGTCAGATCATGTGTGGTATCTAAGGCGATCTCCGCCGTATCCCTGTTGTTTATTGGGTCATTGGAACAACACAGGCTGATTTTTTGTTCAAGGCTGAATGCCCTTCTAGGTTCCAAGCGTTTTTGAGATAATATCCGTCTCGGATCGTCGGCGATTTGAACCGCCTTCCGGGTGCGAAGTCAGTGGCTAGCACACAGAGTCAAATACCCCCACCCCCTACCTCTGCGATGTTTTTCTGCATACGGATAATTTGATAAATCGTTTCGCAGTTCTGAATGGCCCATGAAACACCTTGGGCAGTTTTAATGAACGACCTCTTAATTTTAAAGCTTTCTGAACATTCTTGGGAAAGATAATAGTTTTATCATCATCAATCACAATAATTCTCCTTTCCCCATAACAATCTTCTACCGGGTCAAGTAATTTATGGCACTTCTCCATATTCCTCCGTCTTTCCACGATTCCTCTTCTATCATTTTCTCCCAGTCCACGTTTCTTCTTCTTGCACTCCTCTTTATTGAATTAACCCACCTTTTTTGAATGTCTCCCTCTCACTCTCTTTCCCTCGAACTTCATCTCCATCATCTGTTTCCTACTCCATCCTCTTTACATTTCCACACCATCTTAGTTTTCTCCTGTCAATTCCCTTATTTAAGTTTTCGATTCCGACCTTCTTTCTCACATCCCTGTTTCTCAATCTGATTATCCTTGTCTTTCTTATCATAATTTTTAGGTATTTCACTTCACTGCCTTGAATTCTACTCCCCTCTTTACTAGTTATTATCCAAATCTCAGCCGAATAGGCCAGGGTGGGTGCTTAATACATTTCCTTGGTAATTCCTTATTCCAGACAAGGTTTCTTACACACTGGTACAATACATTGCCCTGTTGCACTCTCTTGAAAATGTCCATGCCCAACCTTGTATTCTGCATTTCACTCCCTCTGTATATAGAGTACGGTATATTTCGTTATTCCGGAAATATAAGATAGAATATTTAGGTTTGAAAATGAAATAGCTATGCTACGATATGTGTTGACAATGATGATGATGAAGGCAATAATGATGCACCCGAATTGAAAATCCGTAGAAATCCACTGACATTATGAGCGGGATTGAGGTCCTCATTAGGCCGGCCTCACGTTCTAGTGGGAGCGATCCTTTTTTCGATGGCCCCGGCTTTCATTCCCAACCACGTCAGGGACTTTTAACTGAGGAATGGTTCTAGAAATGAATATTCTGTGATTATAATCACGATTATCAACAGAAATATGTAACTTCAAACTTGCTTCTAGTATTAGATGTAGAGAAATATTTTACTAGAACTACCAGCAGTCGGGTGGGAAATTATGATAATGTCTCTTAATTAACGAATACAGTCTCTGATGCAACGAATAATAATGTAATAACATTCAATCAGATAGCTGTCTTAATTAATTTACCCTAACTAAGACTGCTTATAATTACTATTTATGTAACACTCTTACCTACTTAAACCTAGAGCATCCATTATTACTACCTTACTAATACTCAAATTAACTTCATTACGTTTCATACTATACACTCGACTGAAAATCGTTACGTGTCTCGAAACCATGTTTCACTTTCGAACAATAGTCATGTCAAGCAGATTACCTCGGGATTGCTCCTAAAAGCCATTCAGCTGACGGAGACTGGTGTCAGTTTGAATGGATAAAGCTTCCTATTCAATGATTTGCAGTAAATATGTAGTCCTCGGAGTTCCTGTTGAGTCCTCTCGGCAAATCCCTCTTTATTGAGAGTTAAAACACGAATCCTATTCAAAGAGTATTTTTCCCAGTTAATTCTCCTGCTTACTTTAATTGGAGTCCTAGTAGGTTATATAAATCTTGTTCCATAAGTCGACCTTAATGGCAGAATCTGTTAGGTATTGGTTTTCTGTTAGCAATACCGCGAGTTCTATCCTGGCTGGGGTCAATGTTATTTAAGGCTGGTTAAATGAGATAATTTGGTGCTTTTTTTTATTAAGATAATTTAGAGTCACTTTAACCCTAAGGTCTTATCGTGACTTCTAACTGTAGAATTTACATTAAATTACAGTAGGGTGAAGAATGGAAAAAAATATAAAAGTGGTATTTTAAACTGAACAGTTACATTTTTGAATACAGGCCAGTGTCTTTGAAAAACTTGATAATTTGTTTGCACAGTGAAGGAGATGAGTGTGTCCCCTTAATATACTTAGGTATACCGTGGTACTGGCGCCATTTGTCATACAGTGAACAGTCTGTTATGATGTGCTTCACAGTCAGCACACTATTGCATGTTGTACAGATGGGAGGCAGTTTCTTCTCAAGGAGGTAGCTGTGACTTATCTTAGAGTGGCCAATCCGTATTCTAGTTATTAGGACTTGATCTTGCCTGTGAAGGTTGTGAAGATAGTGTTGTACTGTAGATTCCGTTGTTACTTCGTGGAGTTTGCTGTTCGAAGTTTGAAGCCATTTTATCTTCCACTGTTGGTATAATTTTGTTTTAGCATAGGCAATAATGTCAGTGTGAGGGGTAGCTATTGTTAGATCGCTTAACGGGAGGTAAGTAGCGTCTTTAGCTGCTTGATCAGCAGATTCATTGCCTTGAATACCTCTATGAGAGGGTATCCACACAAAGATGACTTGTTTGCCTTCTTTCATGATGATGTTAAACAACAGTTGTATTTCTTGTACAAGGATGTGTTTCGATGATGGACTTTCTATTGCGTTTAATGCACTTTTTGAATCAGAAAAAATGATGGTGTTATTACAGGTGCTGGTTTTCAAAATATATAGCATAGCCTGCTTTATTGCGTACAGCTCATTAGAGAATACTGTATAGTAGTCAGGCAATCGGTATAGCATGGTACGTTCGGGATATATAATCCCACATCCATTTCTTTCCTCACATTTTGATCCATCAGTATAGATTGCAGTGTGCCTTGGGTATTTATTAGAAATTTCAAGAAATAATTGATGGTAGTGAGATCTGTCAGTTTCATCTTTGACACTGTAATTTATTTCAAAGTTAATTTTTGGAAGGGTAATAGTCCATGGTGGGACATTAAGAGAGTTGTCTGTGAGGAGTATTGGAGGGATATTTAAATTTAGTTCTTCAAGAAACTTGGCTATTCTGACATTGAAAGGCTGTGGTTGTGATCCTGATTTAATAAGTGTACCTTGATGCTTGTTAGGAAAAGCATACAACTTAATTCTTGATTCACTCATAGTTGCTACCTTGAGCGCGTAAGTCAAACTTAGTTGTCTACGTCTAATTGTGAGTGGTGGTTCATTTGCTTCTATTTGAATGCTGGCTACTGGACTGGTACGGAAGGCTCCTAGAGCAATTCGAAGAGCTGAGGACTGGATGGAATCAAGGATTTTGAGTGAAGACATTCTTGCGGAATTGTATACAATGCTGCCATAGTCTAATTGAGCCCTAATAATGGCTTTGTACGTGTTCATTAGCACTTGGTAGTCTGCCCCCCAGTTCTTTGCTGCCAGGATCTTCATTATGTTCAGCCTTCGCAAGCAGTCATCTTTAAGGTTTTTCAGGTGAGGTATCCAACTTAACGTAGTGTCAAATAAAACTCCTAAGATTTTCATAGTTGTTACTGTTTCAATTTTGTGATTGTCCATGTACAGCTCAGGGTCTTGTACAGTATGTTTACATTTGGAGAAGAGTATGCATTTGGTTTTAGTTTTGGAAAACTTGAACCCTGTAACTTTAGCCCATTTTTGGATATTATCAATTGATTCTTGAAGTAACTGTTGAGTAGTTAATTTATTTCTTCCTGCACTTAGTATAGTCAAATCATCGGCAAAAAGGCAAGCCTTTACTGGTAGGTGAATGTTGGAGACAATGCCATTTATTGCAACGAGGAATAATGTGACACTGATGACTGATCCTTGGGGAACTCCATTGTCAATGGTTACTTCATGTGAAAGAGTTCCATTTGTCATGACTTGAATTCGGCGATCTTTAAGGAAATTATAAATGAAGTGAAGCATGTTTCCTGAAATATTATGTTTCATCAGTGTTTCAATTAGATAGTCTTTCCACACCATGTCATATGCCTTCTCAATGTCTAAACTAACTGCTATGAGGTGCTGATTATTTAGGAAAGCTTCTCGGATTTCTGATTCTAAACATATCAGAGTATCTGTTGTTGAACGTGCTTGACGAAAACCATTTTGTGCATCACTAAAAAAGTGTATATGTTCCAAATACCAGCGTAATCTCTTGTTAACAATTTTCTCCAGTAGCTTACACATTGTATTTGTCAAGGCGATGGGACGATAATTATCTGGGATCAAAATGTCCTTTCCTGGTTTGAGCATAGGCACTACAATAGCACAATGCCATTGATCTGGAAATAGTTTGGAACTCCATATGTAGTTGAAAATAGCAAGTAGATAATTGAGTGCACTATGTGGAAGCTGTTTTAAAAATTCATATGGAATGGTGTCTGGGCCAGGACTAGATCTGCCGCATTTGTTGAGTTCTGTAACCATTTCTTGTAACTGTAAAGTATCATTATAAGCATAGTTCGGTGTAGGTACAGTTTCACTTAAGTCTATTGGATCTCGAGTTGTTTTCATGCGAAGAAATTCAGGTTCATAATTGTTATCGCTAGAGATTTCTGAAAATGATTTAGCCAGTTTATCAGCTATTTGTTGAGGTTCATTTACAATTGACCCAGCGACTGGATCTCTTAGGGAGGTAATACAGAATTTATTGTATTTGCCACTTATTCTTTGGATTTTATTCCACATAACTTTTTGTGAAGTTTGGCAGGTTATGGAGGAGATGAATGTTAACCAGGAGGTTTTCTTACTTAATTTTATTTTATTTAGTGCTATTGCTCGGTGTTTTTGAAAATTGATTTTATTTTCAGGCGTAGGATTTCTTTTGTATAGGTAGTAAGCACGGTTTGTATTTTTGATAGCCTCTTTACAGGAGTCATTCCACCAGGGAACCGTTTCCTTGAAGGGTATAGGAGCTGTTTTTGGGATGCTCTGGTCAGCAGATTTAATTATTACTTCAGTGAAGTCTTGAACAATATCATTGATGTGCTTAGAAGGAAATTTATTTGTTGGAGTTAGATCGTTTAAATAGTTATTTACAATCTTTCTAAATGATTGCCAATTTGCCTTATTTAAATTCCATTTACAGAATTGGAGTTTTGATGTGTTGTCTGAAGAACTTTGATCATCATTAATTATGATGGGGAAGTGGTCACTTCCTTGTAGAGTTGAATAAATGGACCAGTTAAATAGTGCAGCTATGTCTGGCGTACATATAGTTAAATCTATGCTACTGTATGTTCCGTGTGCTATATCAAAACGAGTTGGAGCAGTTGAGTTCAATAATACTAGAGTAAATTCATCTAGTATCTTCTCTATTTCTTTCCCCCTTGCATCAGTATTGCGACTACCCCATAAACTGTTGTGGCTATTAAAATCACCCATCAAGATGAAGGGTTTGGTGAGTTGGTGTATTAGGTTTCTTAAATCATCAGCGTGAGATGTAC
This sequence comes from Anabrus simplex, assembly GCF_040414725.1. Classification (NCBI taxonomy): domain Eukaryota; kingdom Metazoa; phylum Arthropoda; class Insecta; order Orthoptera; family Tettigoniidae; genus Anabrus; species Anabrus simplex. The sequence continues at coordinate 366,212,586 of NC_090269.1, read as the reverse complement.
TATTCGTAGGAAAATAAACATTACATACACATATAGCTTGTGGAAGGTATAATAAAACTGCGACTGCTTCTAAATCAGTAGTTAAAGGAACCTCTTGATAGTGTAAATTATTTTTAACATAGGTGGCTACGCCTCCACTTGCATGATTTGGATTAATTCGGTTTTTATAATGTACGTTGAACTGTCTTAAATGGGAAACAAAGTTGTCTCTAAAGTTAGTTTCTTGTAGACAGACAACTGAAGGCTGATGTTTATTTAGTAGAAGTTGTAAATACTCTCGCTGTGATCGAAAACTGTTGAGGTTCCATTGAAGTAATGATATAGTCATAAGAATGACAAAGAAGTGTAGAGGGAATGTTATCATTATTATGAGCGGGAAGTAGAGTCATCGCTGGAGTAATCTGGAACTAAACTGTTAATTGCTTCACCTCGGTTTTCACTGCTAGCCTTAAGCAGTTTCTTGACTATTCGAGTACTCCTGTTCTTAATAGATTTTTCAGTGTAGTATGGATATAGTTTTTGAAGGGCTTGGGCTAAACCCTCTAGATCTTGGGTGTAATTGGAAGCTATTGCTGCAATGTCATTAACTCCAATACTGTTTTCAAAAAAGGATTGGAGTTGTAAGTAATTGAGGGGAAAGGACTGAGGGTTGGCTTCTAGAACTTGCTTAATTGGCTTAAGCATATCACTAATAGTTGTGCTTTCTTTTTCTGTCTTTGGTTTCTTGTAAGTTTGTTTTGTCTTGTGTTTCCCTGTCTGTTCACTTGTCTTAGGTTCAGTTGTTAGGGGAGGTTCCTCAAAATCAAGGTCTTTTCTGCCTGTAGTTTCACTGCTAGATAGTGGTATTGGTCTCTTTGATCCAGCAAGATGAACATATGAGGGGTTTTGAGGGCATTCCAAACGAGAGGTTAGAGTCGTTTCGCCTGAGGGTAAAGGCCCACAGTTTTGATTTTGAGAACACTGAAGAGATGTAGATGTAGCAGTTGTCTGAACAGTAGTTTGTGAGGGAGTACAGGTAATATTTTCTTGACAGTTTGTTTCAATTTTTTGTGTATCCTCTACTAGTTGGGGAAATTCTGTTAGATTAATCTTGCCACGAGAATGACTGTTTTGATTTAATGAGGAGCCTTCATTTATTATTTCATCATTATCAGGACAGTTTCTAGCTAAGTGCCCCTCAGTTTTACAAAGAAAGCAGGTGGGTGTGTCAGAGGATAAATAAATCCAGTAATTGGTACCCTCATATTCAATTTGGAGTGAGTCTGGAAGTTTGTTAAAGTCTTCATTTTGAATATAAATCTGTCTCCGAAAACTGAGAATGTGAGAAAATCCGGGGATTGTTAAACCTGCTCTAATAGGTGATATCTTTGACATTGGTTTAATGCCGAGTTTGAGAAATTCTTCTTCAATAACAATATTGGGAATCACAGGGCAAACATTGGATAGAATAACTCGTTTGTTTTTAGTTAGGAGAGGTCTTATTTCCAAGGAGACATTATTTATGAGAATCTTAGGATGTTTTGAAATGAATTCTTCAACACACTTTTGACTTGCAAGGAAGATACATATTCTTCCATTAGATATCCGTGAGACAAATCGGATGTTACTAGGGCTAGTGACTTTTCCAATTGCTAGTATATAATCTCGGATACTAATACCATCGCAAGATTCAATAACAATAGCTTGATCTTTGGTAGGGTAGGATTGCATTGCTGCAGAGTAACTTAACCTTGGGTTGTAAGGAGATTGATTAAGTGTGTTAGGAACAGTAATAGAGGTTGTCATGAGGTTACCTGGTTCACCGGTACGGGTGGGAATTATTCTTTCTTTATTCTGTCCATTCGTGAGGTTACTTGAGACTTGCTGATTTTCATTATTTAGATTCATTGAGTTAGAAAAAACTTGCCGACCTCCATCAACACAGGCGGCCATTATCGGTTAGCTAACAAGATGAGGTTATAGGTATGAGAGTGATACTTTAATGAACACTAATCTCCACAACGCAGATTTAAAACCACACTCACTACAAAAGTACTTAGCAGCTTCACTCTGATGCTTCAGACGGTAAATTTTAGCTTAAAATGACCGATTATTCAATAGTTCCAAGCGACAATATTACACGCGAACATCATGTAAGTCACTGCCATCTTGATCACTTTGGTGCTTTGTGTTGTAAGCTAACATTAAGGAAAACGCGAATCTAATATTATTATTTGTACCGGGGGTACACCTTCTCCGGCCAGCTGAACTGCACGCCGTCTCTAAGGCCATCTATGTAATCTACCATGAACTGATCTTATACAAGATACTTGGGTTTTCAACTATTAGATTTCTCTACCATAGGTTTAACTCCTCCATCTTACGGGATAAACTATACTTATTCCATAAATAAATTTGTACTTTTAGGTTTGTCAACCTGGTTCTTAGGATTTTTCCAAAGTATAAAATTGTTCTATACTTCTGCTGCTTCCTTCTTCAATAGCTAACAACCAATCAGAAACTTGTCTGGGAGAGTATGGACGGCGAGATTAGGGAAGTGAAAGCAAGTAAGTCCTGTATGATTAGCAAGCCCACGTTGTCTACCAAGGTAGGGAATTTGTCAACACACCAAGCCTCTCGCCCTATGGAGCGATTGCATATCGATTATGTAGAAACTTTTCCGCAATCAAAAGGGAACGGGAATAAATTCATCCTCATGTGTGTGTGTGGATTGTTTTACATTTTACCAGGCTTGCCACTGCATAAACTAATATTTATTGTCTCAATTCTCTATTTGTATCTATTGGACCCTGTCAGAATATTGTTTCAGACAACGCTAAGGCATTCACTTCTAGTGTATTTCGTAAGTTCTGTTTGATCTCTCTATTTCAGATGTCACTACATCTCTAGCTGAAAAGGTCAATCGGAAACTTCGATCAGCTCTTATTGCTTTCCAGCACGAAGATCATTCTTGTTGGGACACGTCCGTACTTTGGTTATCATTAGCCTTTAACTTGGCCGTTCATGAGTCACACAAGTTTTCTCCCATATCTCTTATGTTCAAGTTCGTTCCAGACACTCCCTTGTCCAATTTGTGGTTAATAAATGCGCTCTTACCAGAGACAATAAACCCCAAGAATATCCGGGATCTATGGAGAAGAGCTATAAATAATCTTAAGGCCTCTCATCAGAGGGTAAAAATATTATGTTACATATCATAATATACCTCAATTTATTTTATAGGAAACTTTGGCATGAATGTATTGAATGCGTCATAGAGTCACAGGAAATGAAGGCAGGAAACTGGATGACCGTGCCATAGGCCATGAGAACCCCGTATTGATCCGGAAGGAACGGATTCCTCGAGTTGGAAGTGAGCCGTAAGCCGTGATTTCATTCGTGGAGATCCCTAATATAGCACCAAGACCAACCGCTGTAACCTGGAGTGGATGAAATTTTAAAAATGTGGGTCCACAGAACAATTGCCTCCGGTTGACAAACCTCGCTTGCCCAGGACAGGAATCATCTGAATTAAAGTCAATATATCCGCCACTAAGTTAAATTCCGCAGTTCTGACTCGACGTTTTATTACGAACAAGATTATCGAATACCACGTGTCGATAATAGTACTTACTTGTGCTCTACTTGTGCTCAATTGAGAGAAGTGCGTATTTACAGCAGAGGCCGTTGACATCTTCTGGGCCGTTGCAAAGGAGGACTCTCTGTTAGCCGAGGGTTTCCTTCGAGCTCGGCATCTTTTCAAGGCATGAAGAGGGAAACTTTCTCATTTGATCTCAGTCGCTTAGTGTATACTCATTCGAATTTAGGCGCTCGTTGTATACGTATTTGCTCAATCGAACTCACTCATTCGCTTATTGTGTTCAGTATCATTTGCTCGCTCAGTGTATTCCAGTCGCTGATTCGTGTTACAGAAACGTATAAATTCTCAGCTCTTTGTGACCCTCAGTAATCAGTGATAGTTCTCACTTCATTTTTTTCACTGTTATGAAACGCCAAGTGCGGCATGGCGTAATTCACAAACTTATTATATATACTCCTCCGCTGCTAACCATATGACATTGCCGCGTTGGGGAGGCTTGCGTGTCCCAATGATGCAGATAGCCGAGCCGCAGGTGCAACAATACCGGATGGGTATCTGTTGAGATACCAGACTAAGGAATGGTTCATCGAAAGGGCGGTAGCAGCTTTTCGGAAGTTGCAAGGGCGGCAGTTTGGATGATTGACTGATATGGCCTTATAATAATACTCAACATGGCTTAGCTGTATTGATACTGCTACACGACTGAAAGCAACGGGAAACTACAGCCGTAATAAACTCCAGAGGACATGCAGCTCTCTCTGTATGAATGATGTACTGATGATGGCTTCCTCCCGGGTAAAATATTCGGGAGGTAAACTAGTCCCCCGTTCGGACCTCCGGGTGGGGACTACACGAGAGGGGGCGATCATCAGGAAGGTGGATACTGACATTCTGCGAGTCGGAGCGTGGAATGTTAGAAGTTTGAATCGTTGTGGTGGGTTAGAGAATCTGAAAAGGGAGATGGATAGGCTAAAGTTAGATGTAGTTGGTATAAGTGAAGTATGTTGGCAGGAAGAACAGGATTTTTGGTCAGGCGACTACCGAATTATCAACACGAAATCAAACAGGGGAAATGCAGGAGTTGGTTTAATAATGAATAATAACATAGGGCAGCGAGTAAGCTACTACGACCAGCATAGTGGAAGAATTATTGTCGTCAAGATGGACACCAAACCAATGCCCACCACAATAGTGCAGGTCTATATGCCTTCTAGTTCAGCGGATGAAGAGGAAATCGAAAGAATATATGAAGAGATAGAGGATTTAATGCAATATGTAAAAGGTGACGAGAATCTAATTGTGATGGCAGACTGGAATGCAGTGGTAGGCCTAGGAAGAGAAGGTAGTGCAGTAGGAGAGTTTGGATTGGGACAAAGGAACGAAAGAGGAAGTCGGCTGGTTGAATTCTGCACTGATCATAATTTAGTCCTTGCCAATACTTGGTTCAAACACCACAAACGACGGCTGTATACGTGGACGAGACCTGGAGACACTGGAAGGCATCAAATAGACTTCATTATGATTAGGCAGAGATTCAGAAACCAGGTGTTGGACTGCAAAACTTTCCCAGGAGCAGACGTGGACTCTGACCACAAACTGTTGGTCATGAAATGCTATCTGAAGTTGAAGAAATTGAAGAAAGGAAATAATGCAAAAAGATGGGATCTAGACAAGTTGAAAGAAAAGACTGTGAGGGATTGTTTCAAGGAACATGTTGCACAAGGGATAAACGAAAAAGCTGAAGGAAACACAACAGTGGAAGAGTGGATAGTCATGAAAAATGAAGTCAGTAGGGCTGCTGTAGAGATGTTAGGAAGGAAGAAAAGATCAACTAAGAATCAGCGGATAACTCAGGAGATACTAGACCTGATTGATGAACGACGAAAATACAAGAATGCTAGAAATGAAGAGGTAAGAAAGGAATACAGGCGATTAAAGAATCAAGTGGATAGAAAGAGCAAGGTAGCTAAGGAAGAATGGCTGAAGGAGAAGTGCAAGGATGTCGAAGGTTGCATGGTCCTGGGAAAGGTAGATACTGCATACAGGAAAATCAAGGAAACCTTTGGAGAAAAGAAATCTAGGTGTATGAATATTAAGAGCTCAGATGGAAAGCCCCTTCTAGGGAAAGAAGAAAAAGCAGAAAGACGAGAACATATGTTGTATGTCCTCCGCACTCTTCGCTCAGCGCCAGCCAGCCGCACGCACGCAAGCGTGGATCATTCGAGACTCGACGCGCAGTCTTCAGTGCACGTGTCTGTTACGTCGTGTGCAGTATATAAGGAGCTCCCTGTCTGTCACTCAGGAGGATTCTCCCCAGTGTCCTGCTCCAGAATACACTAAACGTCGAACACGGAGGCTACTCCTCTTAAAAATGTGTCTCGACCAGGTGGACGGAATTCTGGTAGTATGAGGTTTCACCTCAGGTCACTACTCCACTTTCCCGTTCCTTCATCCATGTCGAGCCCCGATGTTGTATGCCACACATCCCCAAGCTCACTCAAGCTCCGACACACACATTAGATTCTCTAATTGTGAACATAGCTTTCATTTAGTACAAGCCTATGAACTCAGACACTTCAAGTTAGAAGGAACTCTCTTAGCTAATCTATGCTAGTGCAAATGATAGTTTTCAACTATCACGAACTATATCTTTCCCAAGAACTATCTTTTCAAGATAGCAGTGAGTGTAAATACATTCAGAGTGTACATAGTGTATATAAACAGAAACTCTCTCAAGATTAATCATCTACTTGCTTCAAGACAATTTTATGTTTCATTCCTGTACATACTGTAGAATTCTGTGTGAAGCAAATAAATAAGTTGTGTTCTTGTAAACCTTATCTTGTTTACAACACAACTCATTGGCGACGAGGTAAAAAAACTACGTGCCATCTGCCATCAACACATTGGCGACGAAGTCAAACAGTGGTCAGTGTGTCGCCCACTCATTCGAAACGAGGTATAAAACTTATTAAATTCTGTCGTCAACTCATTCGCGACAGGGCAACAAACTCTTACAGGATATCGTCCACTCATTGGCACAGTGACACTATATTCCGTAACTATCACCACTCCACATTGGAACCTATACGGCCTCTACCAGCAGTTAGCATTTTCTACAGTGCAACTATTAGCCTCCGTCGAACTACGGACAATCAGCCGACATTCCAAGGCTCTCTCTCGCTCGCAGCACCTGTTCGGCACGCTTCAGCTTGCTTGCTCTCTCACATACTTCCAGCTGTTCCGGTGAAGGTCTCGCCTGCAGCCAGCTTAGTACACGCTGCTAGACAAGTTCTTTTCTCTCACGCATCTCAACATGGCTACAGCCGAGCAGCTAGCTGCCGTATTGCAAGCTCTACAGGAGCAACAACAGCAATTCATGCAGCAACAACAAGCGGCATTGCTCACAGCTATGCAAACTCTTTCTGTTTCTACACAGCCCTCAGCAATTCCTCCGTTCTCTGCTTTTGATCCGGCTAAGGAAGAATGGTCAGTCTTTTTCGCCCGCCTACAGCAACATTTCATATGCTATTCCGTCACGGATGACAAGCGCCAACGTGCACTATTTCTCAGTTCGGTTGGCAATGCTACGTGCGAATTACTACAAAAATTAAGTCCAGAGGAGCAACTCTCTGAAGTGCCGTTCGCACAGCTCTTGGCCCGTATCACTGAACACTATGCTAAAGCCCCGCACATAGTGGCCGCTCGCTACAATTTTTTTTCAGAGCAGGAAGCAACTGCATCAGACTCATGCTGAATGGATAGCGGAATTGCGAGGTCTAGCTAAAACCTGCCAGTTTATATGTTCCAAGGACGGATGTGGTACGCCCTATACCGATTCCCTCATTCGGGATATGGACATTCTGCATACTCCTGAGGACAAAGTTCGTTTTGACGCTGTCAAGAAGAGTAACCCTTCTTTAGAAGACGTCCAGCGTATTGCTACGGTATACGAACTTACTACCAAGATTGCGGCAGAAATAGCTTCTAAACACGAAGTTGCTCAAGTCTCTACTCCAGCCCGCCAGTCCTCTGCTACCTTGAACCGCGCAGCCAAGTCGCTCTCTGCCAAGCATTCTCGCCCGGTTCCCTCTCGTTCTTCTCCAAGGAAGCCCACTTCTAAGAGTAAGTCGCAACTCCTGCCTTCCTGCAGAGGATGTTTCAAACATCATGAACGTCGTGCCTGTCGTTTTTTCAAAGCCACTTGTGAACGATGTAATAAAGTAGGACACATCAAGGCTGTATGTCAGAGTTCGCTCCGCCCTGCTAAGACTCCTGCAGCGCGCCCGAAGCATATACAGCCCCGAAAGGACATGGAAGTTGATCAGATAAATCTTATTCTTCCCACCAAGAATTCTCACAAGATCATCGTTCCTCTATCATTCTCTGATCGCTCTGTCGATTTTCAGTTAGACACTGGATCACCTGTCTCTATCATTAACCTGGCTACATATCACGACTTAGGTTCACCTTCATGCTCTCCAGCTGACATCCAGCTTGTTACATTTAACAAACGGAAGATTGGCATTAAAGGCCAAATCACGCTTCCAGCCAGTTATAAAGGAATTCGGAAGGTCATTCCACTACTCGTAGTCAACAACTACACCGCATCGAACATTATGGGCATGGATCTCTTTAATTTATTCGGCTTCCAGATTCATGACAATATCAACGTGGTATCTACTTTGCAACCTACTTCTGATATTACGGCTCTCCTCGAGCAGTTTCCTGAAGTCTTCGACTCTACGCTCGGAACCGCCAAAAACTATACAGCTCACATACAGCTGAAATTAGGAGCTAAGCCGCGCTTTTTCAAAGCACGTCCAGTACCCCTGGCACTTCAAGACCAGGTCACTAAGGAGTTAGAAAGATGGGTAGAAGCTAGAATAGTGGTACCAGTCAATTCCAGTCAATGGGCCACTCCACTAGTTGTAATCAAGGAACCTGATGGCAATGTACGACTTTGTGGTGATTTCCGATCTACGATCAACGCACAAATCGACACAGATATATTTCCAATTCCCCGTCCAGAGGACTTATTCCGTCGTCTAGCTGGTGGACAATTCTTCTCTAGAGTGGATCTTAAAGAAGCCTATCTACAGCTACTTTTAGGCGAAGAATCCAAGCAATTTCTCACACTCAACACTCCTATCGGACTGCTCCAGCTCCAGCGTCTCCCGTTCGGCGTCTCTTCCTCAGCGGCTATTTTTCAGCGCTATTTATCTCAACTCACCGCCTCCATTCCCGGTTGTGCTACCTATCTTGATGATATTATTGTGACCGGCGCAGATCATCAAGAACATCTCCATAATCTGCGCCTCCGTCTCACGAAGTTGAAAGACAATGGCCTACGAGCGAATCTCGCTAAATGCACTTTCTTTCAGCCGCAAGTTCACTACCTGGGACACATCCTCGATAAAAACGGCATTCAACCTAGTGAACGGAATGTCTCGGCGATTGTAAACATGCCTGTACCACAGAACATCAAGCAGCTCCAATTCTTCCTAGGCAAAGCGAACTACTATAACAAGTTCATTCCCCGCTTCGCTTCAGTTGCAGCTCCATTAAACGCCTTACGCAAAAAAGGTGTTAAATTTCAGTGGTCTCCGCAATGCCAACAGGCCTGGCAAACGATCAACAAAGCCCTTGTTCAAGCTGTTAAACTCACTCATTTTCAGCCTGGCAAGCTCATCACGCTAGCTACTGACGCATCAGATTACGGCGTCGGCGCCGTTCTCTCCCAGAAGGATCGTCACGGACAAGAACGCCCCATCGCCTTCGCTTCGAAGACACTTAATGAGCATCAACGTCGGTACTCCCAGATAGAAAAAGAAGCTTTAACAATCATCTTTGGTATTCGCCGTTTCAATGAATATCTCTATGGCAACCATTTCCTGATCATTACTGATCACAAGCCTCTAGTACACTTATTCCATCCTGGTAATAAGATCCCTGAGCATTCCCTCAGAAAGCTTCAAAGATGGTCCATGTTCCTTTCTGATTATTCCTATCAGATCGCCTATCGTGCCACATCCCAGCATCGTAATGCTGATGCCCTTTATCGCTTACCAGTCCGTCCTGATATCGCCTTCGATTCTCAAGAATCCGAATGTCTTCAGTTAGACATAGAACTCGAAGACACCGTATCCAACTTTCCTATTGACGCTACCTGCATTGCTAAAGCTACGGATAAGGACAGTACACTTGCTACGGTACGTACTTACATCCGCACTGGTTGGCCCCTTCAGAACAATCTTCCTGCCCACCTTGCGCCTTATCATCGTATTCAGCATCGTCTTACGTTATACTCCTCGAAACCGGCACCACCTTCCGAGTGGTTATCCCACCTAGTCTACAGACACAAGTTCTCGACTTGTTACACCAAAGTCATTGGGGTATATCCCGCACTAAGCAACTGGCACGTCAACACTGCTACTGGCCCGGTATTGATGCCGCCATCGAAAAGCTCATCCGCCATTGTGAACAATGTCAAATTAATCAGAATGCCCCGTCTTCTGATCTAGCTTCATGGCCTCCTGCTACTTCTCAATGGGAACGAGTTCACATCGATTTCGCAGGTCCTTTCTTCAATTCCATGTGGCTCATCGTCATAGATTCTCTATCGAACTTTCCCTATGTAGTGGATATGCATTCGACTACTGCTACAGAAGCTACCATTCGTGCTCTTCAGAAAATATTTACAACTGAAGGCCTACCTCAAGTCCTAATTTCTGACAATGGACCGCAATTTACAGCTACTGCTTTTAAGAACTTCTGTACATATAATGGCATTCGCCATATTCTAGCACCGCCTTTTCACCCTCAATCTAATGGTGAAGCTGAACGCTTTGTACAAACTTTTAAGAAAAGTATGAAAAAAGCTGTCTCTTCAGGCTTAACTAAAGACCAAGCATTGTTACAACCCTTAAGCAACTACAGAACTCTGCCCGGCGCTGATAATGTCACTCCCGCACCAAAGCTCCATGGACGACCTCGCAGAACTTTACTTTCTCTGTTGCAGCCTCTTCCGGCCCAGCCTAAGACCTCGCCAACAAAGTTCACCGTCAACGACAGGGTCTACATAAGGACATTCAAGTCAAACGCGCTCTGGTTACCTGGTGTCATCCGCAGATCTTTGGGCCATCGTCTCTACGAGATTCGGACTGCTGAGAAACGCATTTGCCGCCACCAGGACCAGATACGCCTGCGCTACCGTCCATATCCGGCTATTGATTCTCTTGTTAAGCCAGACAAATCTATTGCTGAACGAGCTTTAGACCATTTAATAACCATGGGTTCCTTTCAGGACGATGCAACGCCAATCCGCCCAGTCACAGCTCCAGACAATACAACAGAGACGTCAGAAGCTCCTGCCCAGCATCGTAGCCGCCGCCAGCGCCGCCGCCGCTTCACGCCGTATCGGCGTATTTAGGAGGGGAGGGTGTTGTATGTCCTCCGCTCTCTTCGCTCAGCGCCAGCCAGCCGCACACACGCAAGCGTGGATCATTCGAGACTCGACGCGCAGTCTTCAGTGCGCGTGTCTGTTACGTCGTGTGCAGTATTTAAGGAGCTCCCTGTCTGTCACTCAGGAGGATTCTCCCCAGTGTCCTGCTCCAGAATACACTAAACGTCGAACACGGAGGCTACTCCTCTTAAAAATGTGTCTCGAACACGTGGACGGAATTCTGGTAGTATGAGGTTTCACCTCAGGTCACTACTCCACTTTCCCGTTCCTTCATCCATGTCGAGCCCCGATGTTGTATGCCACACATCCCCAAGCTCACTCAAGCTCCGACACACACATTAGATTCTCTAATTGTGAACAAAGCTTTCATTTAGTACAAGCCTATGAACTCAGACACTTCAAGTTAGAAGGAACTCTCTTAGCTAAACTATGCTAGTGCAAATGATAGTTTTCAACTATCACGAACTATATCTTTCCCAAGAACTATCTTTTCAAGATAGCAGTGAGTGTAAATACATTCAGAGTGTACATAGTGTATAGAAACAGAAACTCTCTCAAGATTAATCATCTACTTGCTTCAAGACAATTTTATGTTTTATTCCTGTACATACTGTAGAATTCTGTGTGAAGCAAATAAATAAGTTGTGTTCTTGTAAACCTTATCTTGTTTACAACAACATATCCAACAGTTGTATCAAGGTAAAGATGTAGATAATTTGGTTCTGGAACAAGAATAGGCTATTGATGCTGATGAAATGGGAGAAACAATTTTGAGGTCAGAGTTTGACAGAGCTCTGAGAGACCTAAATAAGAACAGGGCACCTGGAATTGATGATATTCCCTCTGAATTACTGACTGCCTTAGGAGAAAGCAGCATGGCAAAGTTATTCCATTTAGTGTGTAAGATGTATGAGACAGGAGAAGTCCCTTCCAATTTTCGGCACAATGTTGTTAGACTTATTCCCAAGAAAGCCGGTGCTGACAGCTGTGAAAACTACCGCACCATTAGTTTAGTATCTCATGCCTGCAAAATTTTAACACGTATTATTTACAGAAGAATGGAAAAACAAGTTGAAGCTGAGTTGGGAGAAGATCAATTTGGCTTCAGAAGAAATGTAGGAACACGTGAAGCAATCCTGACTTTGCGTCTGATCTTAGAGGATCGAGTCAAGAAGGACAAGCCCACGTACATGGCATTCGTAGATCTAGAAAAGGCATTCGATAATGTTGACTGGACCAAGCTTTTTACGATTCTGAAGGGGATTGGGATCAGATACCGAGAACGAAGTATTATCTACAATCTGTATCAAAAGCAGTCTGCAGTTATAAGAATCAAGGGCTTTGAAAAAGAAGCAGCAATCCAGAAAGGAGTGAGGCAAGGCTGCAGTTTGTCCCCCCTCCTTTTCAATGTTTACATAGAACAGGCAGTAAAGGAAATCAAAGAGGAATTTGGAAAAGGAATCACAATCCAAGGAGAGGAAATCAGAACCTTGAGATTTGCCGATGATATTGTTATTTTATCTGAGACTGCAGAAGGTCTCGAGAAACTGCTGAATGGTATGGACGAAGTCTTGGGTAAGGAGTACAAGATGAAAATAAATAATCCCAAAATAAAAGTAATGGAGTGCAGTCGAACGAAGGGAGGTGATGTAGGAAATATTAGATTAGGAAATGAAGTCTTAAAGGAAGTAGATGAATATTGTTACTTGGGTAGTAAAATAACTAACGATGAGAGAAGTAAGGAGGACATAAAATGAAGACTAGCACAAGCAAGGAAGAGCTTTCTTAAGAAAAGAAATTTGCTCACTTCAAACATTGATATAGGAATTAGAAATATGTTGTTGAAGACTTTCGTGTGGAGCGGGGCATTGTATGGAAGTGAAACATGTATGATAATTAGCTCAGAAAGAAAGAGAATAGAAGCTTTTGAAATGTGGTGTTACAGAAGAATGCTGAAGGCGAGATGGATAGATCCAATCACAAATTAACAGATACTGAATCGAATAGGTGAGAGGAGATCGATTTGGCTAAATTTGACGAGAAGAAGATATAGAATGATAGGACACATCTTAAGACCCCCAGGACTTGTGCAGTTGGTTTTTGAAGGAAGTGTAGGTGGTGTGCCCGTTGCATTTTGGGACGTGTTCCAAAATGGCGCCTAGGAAAGTTATAGACCACTCAAACTAAATAGAGTATACAATGGTCTTAATATTTAGTTTCAAAAGGAGGCCATGACTAACTTGGAGCGACAACACTTCAAAGGCGGTGCAGAACAGAGCAAGGTCAAGCAAATTGTTTCGAAAAAGCAAGTAAAATAGAATAGATTATTGTAAAAATTGACTTGAAAAACTGAATTGGAGAGGATAAGAAGTGAATTGCTACTGCTCTGTAAAAATAAGAAGATTGTCAAGATTGTGGCGGAAATTTTGAGGAAAAACGGCTATAATTTACAAGAAGACGGCAAAACAACCTGTTAAAACACTGTGGAGGATATAAATACGGCGAAATATACGAGAATTTATTCAAATACGTATACTGATAGACCCGAGGCGCAAAATCAGCGATACTGCGGAAAACGTAAATTGGAAGCCGCAAAAAAGGAAAGAATAGGAGAGAATTACTCCACTAAAAAAAGAAGAGGAAGGAATAATATTTTTGAAAATTAAATAATATAAATTTGAAGATTTTCGCAAGACAAGGCGAAAATATCTTCTCGGAAATATTTGATCTTATTGGCAGTTTTTCCAAGAAGATGATGATCTGCTAAGCACACAGATGGACCAACCTGAAGGAGATATCATCCGAACAGCTGAACCTACCCGAGATGTGAGGAGGAATTCGCCCAGCCGAACCAACCTACGATGAGATGAAGAGTCCCGCCGAACGTCGAACCATGGCCAATGAACCAGCGATGTGACGAGCAGAAGTAGAGCAACCGACGGATGATATGACGAAAGACGAGCTAAGTGTTTACGATAAGTAACATACTGTAATTCTTAGTTTAATTTGGCATATGCCATAGAATAGAATATTCTAAGTATGAAATATTTAAGTGTGCGAGTGAAACAGTGAAGTGAAGTGCATTACATTTAAGCTGCTAATGTTATATTAAGTCAATGTAGAATTAGATAGATATCTCGTGAAGGATGACTATGTATGAACAAGTAATTCAACGAGATAGTTGAGAATACGATTAGGAAGGAAAGTAATATAACAGCTGATTGCAAAGATTGTCATATGATGAATAATATCTATGAATCTCTCGAAGCCATTCAGTCAAAGATTACGTCACAGGTGGATCGTGTGCGAGAAGTGATTAGATAGAATCGAGTTATTCCTTGTAAAGTAATATTGTTAAATGCTCAAATACGGTATTTAATGTTATGCACCGTAATTTTTGGAAGAGAACTGATCAATGTAAAATAGTATTTACGTACAGAAGAATGTTATGTCTCAGTAGTTGCAAATAATATGAAGAAAGTTATGAGTGATGAGAGTAGATACTGAGAAAGTTGAGATGGAATTAATTGAAGGTTGTATCAGGTAATAAGAAGTTATATGAGTTGATTTGAGTATTATACTGTGCGTCGTAGTAATTATGAGGCATATATATATGGATGATAAACGTAAATATGAATGGTATTGAATCAGTTAGAGGATGCAAGTACTGGAAAGGAAATACGCCGCGGGAGTGACTTGAAATAAGGTATGGATGGTGAATTTTCGTGTATAGTTGAGATTTGAGAGGTGATGTAGTAACAAATACAGCTGTCAATATATAGATATATGAGCTTGGTGACCTATTCTCAAAATATGTGAATTGTGAGGTAGGCAAGAAGTTATAAATAGTGGAGCCGACGTATAAACATAGTATTGAGATATCATACCGCAGATACTTGTTGAAATTACTTGCACACGCGATATATTTGAGTTAAACTTAACGAATGAAGGCATATCGATCCAAATTGCAATACATTAAGAATTATGTAGATAGAATAGGAAGATTATTTTAAAATTTATGCTAGCATTTTAAATGAGAAGATAGTAGATTAGGAGCCGTAATTTAAGTGGCAGTAGGGTCGAAAACCTTAGCACGTCAGTCGTCATAATACAGTTCTTCAGAATGAGATTCTACATTAACCAATTCAGATTTCAAGCCATAAAAGTGTATGAATTATGAGGAGGAATTCTAAATTTTCCCAATGCTAATGTAATTGTGTCACATTGATTCAAGTGAATGACTAATTTAATTTTCCAAGCATGATTGTGGATAATTTGATTTCATTTCAGAAATAAGGAATTCATAATATAATATTATTTTATTAATAAGCCAGCGCTGACTTAAATATTGAATTTCACGATTTATTAATTTTGAGCAACAATTGCGAAAGTTCATAATGATTATAGTTCTCATTTCTTTCAAGTTTTTTCTTAGTTTAATAAATATCTTTCTTCATGATTGTATAATTCAGTGAATGATAATTTATAGTAGTAGTTAGTAGGTTGACTTAGTTTGTAAGGTGATTTTCATGTGATTTACAATAAGAGTTTACGGTCGATGATGACTTTATGGTTGTATGCGATAGGGTGGAGACGTTCATCGGTGATTATCGCGTACGGTCGCCTCGTCTTTCTCGGAATTCACGTAAAGCATAACCTACAGAAAAATTAAATATTTTTCTTACTTGATGAGATACCCTGAGACTGCATCTGACTAGCGGGAGTGATAGCTGTGTCGTACCTGGAAGCGGGAAGTGCTCAGTTATTTTTACTCTGTACCTAATCATTATTTATTTGGGACTCATTTTCCGTCTCATCGGTCTTGTTCTCTTGGAAATACGGCTTCATATTACTTACGTTATGTATATTTATGTATTTGCCGTTCATACTCACAACCTGATCCCCATTATTCCCAAAGGTTTGTTCAATTTTATATGGTCCATCGTATAAATGAATGAATTTTGCGCATATCCTTGCTGACGCATTTGATATTGGTGCCTTTCTAATTAATACCAGATCGTTCTTCTTAAATGGTGCGCGGAATCTTTTATTCCGTACCCTTTTAAGTCTCTTCTCTGACTGACATTTTAACCTTTCTTGGACCATTCTAGTGATTTCCTGAATATCTGGCTTCTTTTCTATTGGTATCCTGAGTATAGTGGTAAGAACGATAGGGGTAGACCAATGTATGAATATGACAAGCAGATGAGAGCAGATGAAGGATGCAGTAGTTACGTAGAAATGAAAAGGTTAGCACAGGATAGGATGGCATGGAAGGCTGCATCAAACCGGTCTATAGACTGATGACTCGAACAACAACAACAACAACAAAATTAGATACACTTATTTGTGAGTTTGTAAGACCCTTATTTGATCTCTGTGAGTTAGTTCACAAGAGCTAATAACGCTATCAAGTAGCATAAAACAATTATAACGCGTTCGCGGATCGCGATGGTAACGTGTGCGAACCGTGCAGATATAACCACTGTGAAAGACTGATTACCGTAAATTTGTGACGCACAAATCAGGACTAAAATTTGCGCGTAGGCTGTAGTCAATCGCTAAGGTTGAGATCTTGTGTACGATCAGGCCAAGCGGTGAAGTAGATGTTCTGAAATATGTCAGGATTCCAGATGATTCCACGATCAAGCAGATGAAAAGCATGGCGTTACCAGGAATCGAGGCGAGGATTATCAAGCCCGTGGTGACTGCAGTTGCTATGGACTAGGCTCGCATGATATAGCAGTTATGTGAATCGTCACTGATGGAGAGGTGGCTGCTAAGTCCTTAAGTTCTAGAAGCATGCAAAGTGATATTCTTACACTAGTATAGGGTTTCTCAAGTCATTTAATTATTGGTTAAATGTAAGCCAGTGTTGCACATGTTTTGCTCAGTCTTAGTATGATTAAATACGTGAAGGGCTGCAATGCATGTTTAAGCCCCGAGCTAAGTGTTTATATTTTAATCAGATGGGAACAAATGGTAAAATAAGTTAGCGTGTGTTTCTTTTGTTTCAATAGTGTTATATTCCAGTATGAGTTGATTTTGATAGAGATATTGGGCAGACTGTTCACAGTATCAAATGGGCTGCACGCCGTCGGCGTGGCGAGATTTTACAGAGTAGATTAGAGACAACATTAGATCAGGATGTTTTCTACACATGCATGAATTTTTCAGCTGCGAGGAGTTGTACGACAGAGTTATATTCACAGTTGAATACAGGGCAGGGTCTTCAAATTTTATGGGCAGGCAATTTCAGGAATGTAAAGGGTATGGAATCAAGGATATTATGTGAGAGGCTAGAATTGGCGTGTGAGATGTTGACGGGGCTGAAATAATGAAAGTCATGAAGCCATAGTGTTCACTGGGAGCATCGATTTATATGTGTCAATAAACCATCCTGTTATTATGAACGTGAATGTGTTGGCTGAGGGTTAATTTTGCCAAGAGGTAATGTTTCCGCGGTGCAGGGATAAGGAGACAGCGTGGTCTCGACCAATTGTTAGCTCCCAGGTAGAAATCCCCAAGTCAGCTGTACCCTGTGAGCCCACTATGGATAAAAGTGTATTTACGAACGATCCCGTTAGTTCCACGAACTACTGTCTACCTGTCCCAGTTATTCAAATGTTTGTTACTCTCCAGATGATCACCCATACCGTGCGGAGATAGACGGCAGTGTTGTGTCTTGTTGAGACATAAATCTTCGGAGCCTGAATATGTCGGAATCGAATCCTGATGCCTCTATCAACTTCAGTGCATATTTGTGTGTGTTTTATTTTGCAGGTGTGATTTTGTATGTGTACCTTGCGTTGTTTATTATTGTCCTGTGTATTTATTGTTTTTGTCTTGTGATGCTGTCCTTTTATGCGTAACGGGGATATATTAGCCGATCGGCTAATTTGAGGGAAGCAAGTTCTGCCCTGATTCCTTGGTCATGGTTACGGACCCATATGATTAGTGTCTGTGCTATTTTGGAGGGGTAATTTAGGCGCAGTCCTGAATAAGTGATTTGTATGTGTATTTGTGTCCGAGTATTCGGAATGTACATATGTCAGTTAGACCAATTACTAGTGTACTGAGTATTATTTTCGAATCTTATGGACGTTTTTAGATGTAGCCTACGGGCAAAGGACTTAGGGACTTAACGATGCAGTCAAACAATCCAAACAATGTGATACATTGCAATTTCCGTGTAAGTTATAATCGTAATTGTTGGGTCGTTACCCGTGTTTTTTATGTATAAATAATTGCTAAAATGTCAATTATGTATACGTGCGTGTCACTTATTCTGACCAATTTTACAGTCGATTTTATGTTTATTTGATTTGTTATTTGATTAGGATGAGCTCAATTCATGCTTTTAGTTTAATACGTCTATCTTATCCGAATAACTGCGTTCTAATTCACTAGTGGCATAAGTACGTATTTACTGTCCATATACTTCTAATATAATTTAGTAATTACAGCTTTCATTGCCCATTTCCGGTCTACAACGCGCTTTTACCCTGAGCTCGGCCGATTTTGTGACAGGATATGGTGCAGAATGTCCGTGGACGAAAACCCACCAACTTAAATGTTGGAGATCAGGTCATGGATAAAAATTTTGATCCAGAAGGCAAGCTTGCCCCCAGATTTCATTGACCTTGTATCACCCTAGATTTTCTTACGCCTGTCACCCTCCTGGAGAGTAATCCGGAGACCGAAAGGATTTTTCGTCTTCACCTGTCTGAAGTAAAACCTGTGTGAAAGCCTTTGCTTTCTCATTATATTCCCCCAAATTATGATGTTGCTGAATTAATTGTACTTTTTTCCTTAGCAACGTATTAGTTTAAATTTTATCTAAGCAAAGTAAGAATAAGGAGGCCTTCTTCCCCTGTTCGATGTCAGAATTTGTACTTATTTACATGCTTCAGTTACATCCTAACTAAACCTGAGTTTCTGGAAAAGCATACTTTGTAAAAACCTTCCCTTCTATAATTTCTAAATCAGTCTGCCATTTCTGCCCCTGCCTTCATACCTGAGTCAGAAACTCCATGAGTTACTCCCCCCTCCAAGTCCCCAAAATAATCTCCACCATAATGTAGTACCCCGTGAGAAACAGTTACTTTTGCCCCACAATTGAATCTTACTGTGCCCAACTTTCATCCAACACCACATCATGTCAACCTGGGAGAGATTCCGGTGCAGAGTAAGGCCCCACCTCGTTCCGGCCATATAAACTGCCGTCTTTGGGACTGTCATCATTGGGGGATTCTGGAAGGCTGGTCTCAACCTCTTACTGTATCCTTGGACTGGACCGTGCTACTTGGCCATTGGTGGCGACCCCATGCTGATATCGGCACCAGCGGCCGCTCTTGCCGTCAACTCTGGGCGCAACTGCCCGAACTTCAATTAATTCAGAAACACCATCAAGACTTCTTTATTTAAAAACCGAACTAGAATGGACTCTCTATCAAGACATACTCCAACTTCCTTCTTCAATAGCTATCAACAAATCAGAAATTAAGTATTTTCGCTAGCCAATTAAAATTGGGGTGTGTACAGGAATCCAGCCTATCTGTAGAGTTCTGGAAACTTCTACTCGAAATACTACACTGGAGAAAATGGAAATTGCAACACCCAGAAGGAGTGGTGCTTGCAATTGAACATGCAGGACGAGTGTTCGGTTGTGCTTCGATTATTACACTTTCAGGTCCCTCTGACAGCACGTTTGGAAACAGTCATTACAGGACCTGCCCACCACGAGCTGCAATACATTGATGAATTCGTCGTGGCATGGAGTCAATAAGGCCCCGGATCGCTTCCTGAGGAATTGTGGTCCATGCTTGCTGCACTGCACGGGTCAGTTGGTCTAGGGTTGTGGGTGGCTGAGGACGGTTGGCCAGTTGTCGACCCCATGTCCCACACATGCTCAATAGGACTGAGGTCCGAGGATCTGGCGGGCCATTCTAAGGTTGTGATATCGTGGAGAGCTTCTGTGGAGACGCGTTCAGTGTGAACCCGGGCATTGTCCTGCTGAAACATCCCATTAGCAATGTTCGCCATCATAGGGACAACCACTGGATTGAGTACCCTATCAACGTACTGTCGAGCAGGCATAGTGTCCTCAACAAGCACTAATTGTGATTTCACATTAAAGCCAGTAGCTCCCCAGACTATAATGCTTGGTGTTGGGCCTGTGTGCCTCTCGACAATAAGATCTGGGCGGCCCCTCTCCCCGGTACATCGGCGTACACGATTCCGGCGATCACTGCGACCAAGACAGAAGCGCGATTCATCACTAAAGACGACCCTATGCCATTCGTCGACCCACGCCGATCTTTCTTGACACCAGGCCAGCCTTACATGTCGCTGTTGTGGGGTCAATGGAACGCCTTATGCAGGGACACGGGCTCGTAAGCCAGCTGCACGCAGGCGATTACCAACTGTTTGTTGTGTAACGTGGGGTGCCACAGCTGCTCGAATTTGCGCTGCTGTTGCATGGGGTTCCATCCGGGCCATCCGAAAGATGCGGCGATCCTCTCTACCAGTTGTCTGTCGCGCTGGGCCTGTGCCAAGTCTACGAGTGTGGGTACCTTCATTTGACCACTGCTGCCATACACGTTGTTCCGTAGATGCCTGTCGGCCAACACGTGCAGCGACAGTCCTTAGCGATAATCCAGCCTCACACAGCCCAATTATCCGAGCCCTCTCAAAGGGCGACAGTTGTTGATAGCGTGCTCTTCTCTGTCGTCGCGGCATGTTTGACGGGGAACACTTCACTGCACAGACTGCAAGTCAACTACGCTACACCAGAGTCCGTATACTGGAGTTGATTCCTCCGCGACCAATCACGTGGGCAGTGGCCTTAATTAAGGTTCAGCCCCATCATTTGCCTGGTGTGAAAATGACAAACGACGGAAAACCATCTTCAGGGTTCCGACCGTGAGGTCCGTACCCATTATTTCCCGAATGCAGGCTCATAGCTGTGAGCCCCTAACCGCTCTGTTAAATTTTAAAGATATAGGTAAACATATTTTAAAAATTCAACACCCTTTCCACCCCCTTAAGGACGGAATATCCAGAAACCCTGACAGGATTGTACTCGGTGTGAGGATATAAACGCCAACTTAGGAATGAACTAGAGGGACGAAGCTGTACGCAAATTGCTTCGGTGTTGGGGTCATGTGAAACTAATAAGCGAAGAGAGGTTACCTAAGAGCTGAATACGAATGTCACACGCTGGTTTCATTACCAGGCAGCAGACTTCTACGACACCGGCATACGAAAATTGATCCCACGATACGAGAAGTGTCTCAATTCTGGTGGTGTTTATGTTGAAGAATAGCTCCAGCATTGCTGTATCGGTTGCCCATAAGGTTTTTCATGTAACTATGTTGTCTTTTTTATAGGAAAACTTAATATCTGTAGGGCCCTCGTATTTTATTAGGGCCGTTGAAAAAGAAACGAGCTACGGAGGCATAAAGTGAAAGAAAGCCTCTACCGTTATTTCAAAAGTATTGCCCAACACTGTTGAGGCACATTTCCCATTGCGACACAAGGCGGTGAAAGGCCGTCTCGTAAAATTCTTGAGGGTGCGTTATGAACCAGTTCCGAACGTACTACTTGACGTCGTCATCCAACGTACATCGTTTGTCCCTCAGAGCCTTCTTTAGCTCACCTTGTTTTTGGGTTTCCCTAGGGAGGGGGGGGAAGACTTTGTCGTTTCGACTTGGGTCCCAAGTTAAGACACCATGTCTCGTCTCCAGCTACCACACTTTACGGGAACTCATCCCCTTCCTTGCTATAGCTCAGGAGGTATTCAAGAGAGAGTTCCATTCGACATGCTTCCCGTGCTGATTGAATACCATTGGGTGCACTTTAAGCGAGATTTCCATCTGTCCTTAATGATGGAGTGAACACTTCCGACGTCCACTCCGACTTCTGAGACAATAGCTGCTACCGTAACTTGCCGGTCTTGCATACCCAGGCCATCCACCTGCTGGAAAATGGCATCGATATTGCGGTGTGGCGTTCCAGACCGTGTATCATCGACCAACCACATCCGTCTTTTCCTGAATCGCTTGTGCCACTCCTTGACACTTGCAACGGGCATGTGGTGTTCTTCGTACACTTGTGCCATTCTTCGATGAATTTTCATTTGCCTCACTCCTTCTGAAGTCAGGAAACGCTCTACACCACTTCGCTCTTCTTTTGAAGCCTCCATTTCACTGTTGTCAGCACGACTGGGTGCACTAGAAGATCAACGGGTGCGCGTGCTCAGTTTGTCTTCACGTGTCCCTTCAGCTGCGAGTTAGGACTTCATGGCTCTTATAGTGACCGCACCTTCTTCCGCAGACAATTTCATTACGATCCTATCAGCGGTTTTCATTTTATAGTCTCCGGCGCGTTTTCTTTTGAATGGCCCTCAAACAATCAGATGTGAAATTGGGACACTCCTGTAAACACTGTTTAATTACATACGACTTGGACGTAATGTATACACTGAATACACGGGTAACTGGAATGTTCTCAGAAAATGAAATGAAGAATTTTGTTTCCAGCAGATCAATAGACATTTTGTACCGCAGGGCCTCTCAGAGTTCATGCGCCTGGTGCATGCACTGTGCACGGTGCAAAAGACGACTTGACTTGGTTGACCAGAGTGCAGACCCCCCACTCCTCGATTTGGAGCAATAGCGCTTACTCTCTCTTTCCTCACGCCTATCTCGCTCGCTCCCCTGTCTCCCTCTTCCGCACTTGCTACGTCGCGCTCCAAATCCGAGCTGAGTTGCGCCGCGTAGAGCCGAGCTTAAGCGAGCTCAGCCGAGTAGCCAAGAGACGAAGCGTTGGTCCGAGTCGAGCCGAGCGGGAACGATGTACAGTGTACGGAGCTCTTGCGCCTCGATTTGCACGTGTGAGATTTTGGACGTTTGAGAGGCCCTGGTCTACGCTTGTGACACATAGACTACGGGCGTGTTTACTGCAGGAATTCCTTAAGGACTTTCGAAGAGTGTGGTTTACCGCTTCCCGCTTTTAAGACTTTGTTTGAAAATTATTTCAATAATATACTGTTTAGCATAATGAAAACGAGTCGGCAAATATTTTAGTTTCTCGGAATAAATTAAAAGCATTTTAATCGATTAAGGAATAAAAATAGGATTTATAGGAATGTAGGTTTTGACGTCAATTTAGGCATTTTATGCACCATAGGACTACCTATTTTTAACCTTATAAGTAGCCGACATTAATCCCCCATATACAAAAGATAACCTAACGAGCAATGCCACTTCTCGGTTTGTTGTATAGATTTTCTGACATCACCGATGTCCACGCCCTCCGAGCCTACTATGTATCTTGCACCCTACCGATTATTGAATTCGCGTCTCCTATTTGGTCTACCTCTTCACCCACTAATCTGACCGTGTGCAGTCATTCTTCTGTGCCATTGTTAGAGCCAGAGTATCTGATTGTCGAAACTTGAGCAGTAATCAGATACTAGATAAGTTAAACCTAGGCCGTTATCTAGTCGCAGGAAAGTAGCCAACCTTAGATTCCTATATAACGCTGTTAACGGTTTATTTCGTTCTCCCGAACCCGCATCCTTCTTTTCTTTACATGTTCCAACTCGCAAAACCAGGACTAATCCGCCCCTTCATATTCCGTATTCCCGCCTCTCTTGTTCAAAGAAGTTTATTTATCCACATACCAACCCTCCTTAACTCTTTATCTACTGACAGGAACTTGGACGTTTTTTCTTCGTATGCCTCATTTAATCGATTCTTCCTTAACTTAACCTAGTTCATTTTCTTCATATTCCTTTTTTTCTCTTCTCATTGCTGTCTTCTCTGTTGTACATAATGTAATATTCATTTATTTATTTTTTACTGTACTATACCATTACTTATGTGTTATTTCTGTATTTATCTTACTGTGCCAAAGTATAAGTTCTTCTCTTCGTTTTACGTTCAATCTTCAATTTTCCTCGTTGTTTCTTTTGCCTTTATATTTTGTTCTTAATTGTTGTGTGTCTATTGTTATTTTGTTAGTTTTTAATTTTTTCTCTATTTTTATCATTGTTTTTCCCTCATTGTTCTTCCACTTATGTTTTAATGTTTGCCTTGTGCTACTCCATTGTAAATATATTTTTCCTTTGCGGAACTCTGTAATTCGGCTTCTCGCTGTCTTGGTTTCCCAAATAAATAAATATAAATAAATAAATAAATAAATAAATAAATAAATAAATAAATAAATAAATAAATAAATAAATAAATACAACTTCATTTTCAGTTATCTCTTCAGGAACAAAATAGGTTATTGCCTAAAAGCCAAGGTTTAATCAAAACTGTCCGTGCCGCAACACTGGTATTTATTTTGTTGTAGGTTGAATGTGCTCCCAGACAAGTTGAAATCTGGAATAGCACAAGGGTATCTGGAAAAACTATGGAATTAGCGATGCGTATTTTCGTTCCCGACTTGATACCATAGTGAGCGAACCTAAAATAGATAGAGCTATTGCGGTCGAATGGCAAGCAGAGGTATTACGAGTTAATAGCAGAGCATGTAGTGGATTAATGCACGTGATTGCCGGCGAGAGAGCAGCCTGCAGAATGTTAATCAATACATCAGGACTAACACACCTTCAAGTGTGTAATACTCGCTTAGCGCAGCGGGGGAATTTCCAATTAAATTTCATCACTACAGTTCCCACCATTGATAACTCCGCGTGCGGAACAAATTCTTATTATCTGCAACTAACATTTCCGTCCCAATAGCAACACTTTGAAAATAACCTTCTGAGAGACTGTCCCTCGACTAATGAAACGTAGCGTAATATGTTGATGTTACAGATCAAAGTTTTGTGTTTATCACTACTAGGTTCATGTATTAAAAATAAACTATATGAAGATACAAATGATTTACTTAATATACAGAAGGTATTGAAGTGCAAAAGTGCATACTTAATCACATTACAGGATGTGCCTCGGCGAACAACAGTTGGAAGACAATGACTCCAAAATTGATCATTTATTTATAAATTTACTGTTAAAAATCGCCGACATTTGATTTGACACTAATATACGGATTATTACTAAATTACCTTTTCTATATGAGGAAGTAAATATCAAGTTTATCATCATGCATGTAATGAACATTAAATTCTGCCTCAAGATTAAGGAATAGTGTAAAGTCGGTTATGAACTTCTGAGATAAAAATAGTTATGCTCGATAATTTGTTTACTTTTAGTATCTTTTTTCTGTACTATATCCGTTCAGTTTTGTTGCATTCTTTGTGTTGTTTGACCCTTCATATTGTTCTAAGTGGTAGCATTTATTTTCATTGATGCATATTGCGTTGTGTATTTCTTCTTGAATTTTGTTTGTTTGTTTGTTTGTTTGTTTGTTTGTTTGTTTGTTTGTTTGTTCCTTTGTTCCTTTCTTACTTTCTTTCTTTCTTTCTTTCTTTCTTTATTTCGGCTTAATTAATATATGCCTAATATGCCTAATTGCCAATAAACCAGTACTCTCCTCTAAGTAACTAATGATACGGAACTAGAGTAACACCAAAGAACGCTTCAAGTTAGATAAGGAAAAGGACGTTTTCTCGTAGGTGATCGTCAACGTCTGACCGGATATGTCACTTGAAGAAGAACATGAAACTGGGGTAAGGGAGTACCCTATTCTTCCTATTCTAACTACACATGGTTTATTTGGTTGTTGATTCTGATCTAGCTAGAGGGTCGCGAATGATGATATATAGGATAATGACCATGTGGCCATGTTGGATCTAGCACTGCTTCCCCTTTCTTGTTAAAAACAAAGCCGCGTTCAGTAGTTCAGACGGTATAGTGATGGTTTCATGAGCTGAAGGTTGATAGCTTCGATCCCTGCTCACCGTACTTGAAGGTGGTGAAATATGACAGCGTCGTATCGGTAGATAAACCAGGACTTAAGAGAATTACTTCGAGAAAGAATTCCGGCATCTCGGCGTCTTTGAAGACCTCAAACGGAATTATCAGGGAATTGGTTCCTAAATTCTACTGAAAACTGTTGTTGTACCTCCTCATCATTCAGTTTATCAAAGTTATACTTTATCCTCCTCTTTTGATGTTTGTGCCTAGTACTTGCAGTCTTCAATCGGAGTGTAGCTACTACTAAATTATGGTCACCCGAAAGAGTACGGGTTCTAGTAAAAAAAATTACACGCACATAAATACATGGAGATGAGATAGGATACGAATACCTCCAAAAAGGAATGAATTTACGATGATCGCGGTCATGGCAATAAGAACAAAACAACAACAGGAAATACACTGCACCAAAACACAAATAGAACAAAACATGGCATGGAAATATAGCACACAGCATACTGTCAATACGCGAGAGCCTAGACAAATTCAGGAAAATACCGCGGCGCACCTTCACAACAGCAGATGGAAATTCCCGTCCTGTTGTTTCTTTCCTCAGCTTTCTTGCACCTCAACAGTTTACCGACCGCTATGGTCGTCGGGTGGAAAGGTCTCATTCGTTGCCTGTCTTACTGTATATCAGCAGTGTACCTCCCCTAAGGCATTGCATTGGGTCGGTCTGACCTAGAAACACGTTTCCTTTCAAAATTAAGGTGGGGGTATGCGGCTTTGTCTTCTGTGATACTGCGTACATCTGAGATCTTCTGACTAGCGAGTAGTGAACCGCACATAATAATTTCTCTCCCGATCACCTTACATAACTTCCCCTGGGAATCCTATTAAAATAATCATGGGCGTGGTACTTCCATGTTTAATACGCTCAGTTCACATTCTCTACATATTCTTTCTATTCCACTTCATCGAACATCTCTGTAATAGCCAGTCTATATTTACTTTGTCTGTTTTACGTCGTTAATTCACCGCCACGACACGTCCCTCACTGATTCCCGAACATTGTTAATAAATCCACACGACCTCCCGCACTATTTAAGAAGAACATTTACTACGTATAAATATAACAAAAACCCGATGGGCTACATATGGCTGCGTGCGTGGCCTCTCCGTCCGCATTTTCAACCTCCGACGATGGGCGGGGCCAGCGCACGTAAGTTGTTTGATTTCACTGAGTCGAAACCTCGTGAGGAAGGTCCGGCGCCCATTGGTCAGACACGCTCCAAGTGTCGTCATTGGCCTCAGCGTCGTTGGATGCCTCAGGAACGACGTTGGTGCTGTTCTGTGTCTTCATAACCTTCTCACTCTTAACGGTCGGTCGTAACTTTGCAGTTTCAGTTAGATCGCTGAATTACTGGACATTACCCTATAAATACCACTTACTTAATTCGTTCTTTTATTCCATCAAAATCAGCCCTGTTGGCTAGGTATAAATTACTGTAACTTGTAGGCGTTTTCAGCCTTCGGTCATCTGAGATCTGTCTCTTTCGATTGGTATAAGTAAATATCTCTAACAATGACGCGTAATGCTCCTCGCTCTTCGTTTGCTTCGTCTATGGAACCCAGCTTCCCCTGGCTGAAGACTTCCGGTTCGCGACCTGATGAATGTTTTCGGTGCACCAAATGCACTGTAAATAGGTTATGGGATGGTCAACTGCTACGGTTCAGAGACATGTGCTAGTGGAATCCCCTCGCAGTATTTTACATCGTGTAATCAAGAAGTGAATTCATTTAACTTTATTACAGTACTACATACCATAGGCCTAATTTGATGAGAAGTTCATACGGTATTGTTTCTCACATTTAATGTTTCTCCATACCCTTGTACGGAAGCTGTTATTAGTTTCTTTTTATGGCTTCAGCGCCCTAAAAGAAAGCGGAATTACGGCAACAAACTTGAAGATATGATAAACAAGTGCAAAAATAAAGCTTTTTGGGAAACAATAAGAAGAAGGAGGAGAAGAAGAATATAACGAATGTTAGTTAAGTTTTTTAATGACTAACTTTCTTTGTGGTAAAATTATACTGTATATTAAAACTTGCTAAACCGGGCAAGTTGGTCGTGCGGTTAGGGGCGCGCAGCTGTGAGCTTGCATCCGGGTGAGAGTGGGTTAGAAACCTCCTGTGGGCAGTGCTGGAGATGTTTCTACATGGTTTCCCATTTGCACACCAGCAAATGCGACCGCTTCCTTCCCACTTCTAGACCTTTCCATCATCGCCGTAAGACCTATCTGTGTCGGTGAGACCAAAAACAATTTTTAAAAAACTTACTAAAAACATCTAGTTCTAGTTTGTCCGGCCGTTCTACAGAACCAATTTACTTCACTCCGTTTTGATTATCTCCAGTGAATTATTAGGCATTGATAGGTCTTCATGTTCAGTCAAATATGAGTAGTCCTAAAATTAAATTACCAAATATTCTATAACATTCTTATTCTTGTATATTTTTTAATTTTCGCACAATTTTCTCGGGTGTAAGTGTAATTTAAGAGTGAATATTAGGAGATTTTGAGCGTCCTGTAGGGGCATAGTACAAATGAGTTGTCAACATGTCCTTCTTGAATGTTTGCTTGTCAGTTCCTATCTTACGATAAGAATTCCTATGACCAGTTAGTGCTAAATCCAGCCAATATGCTGTGCGGCGGGGAGGAATCCAGCCGCCGCGCCGCTGGCGCTGGAGGGTGAGAGTAAGGCTCTCACAGTGCTCTTGTAGACCGGAGATTCTGATGCTTCACCACACGCATATTAAGTAGAAACCAGCAGCAAGAACTGAAAGCAGTGCTCAGTGAAGATTATATGAAAGATTATTACCCGCCTTAAGTGCTGAGAAAATGGTCATCTGCATTTGAATTACAAAGACCAAATGATCTTGTCATCAGGTAGGCACTTGGCCATGCTATGGACGTTTATTCTTTCATATCCTCTAGAGAAATAATAATAATAATAATATTAATAATAATAATCGTAATAATAATAATCATCTATGTCTTGAAAGTTACTAAAAAGATCTACAGTATTTCCTGTTCGTCCGGCCGTTACACTGGACCGATTTCCTTCTTCTTCTTCTTCTTCTTCTTGATTCGAATTGCCCTACTTTGGACCATGCTTATTCACCTGTTGGGCTTTGAACTTTGCCCAGTATTGGAGAATTTTCTGCCAGTGTAAATCCTTTCTTTCATAAGTCCATGGGTACTTTTCTTCCGGTTCTTTCCCTGAAATCCATTGACTTCCTTCAGGGGAAGTCGTACAGACCGTCTGTCTTGAAGATCTGATATTCTCAGTTTTTTAACGTCGTTCTCAGTTTCTGCCAGCCAAGTAGTACGGTTCTTTTTGTTCTGCCTGCAGATGAACAGGCGATTGGTAGTATTTTGTCCCTCCGGAATTACATGTCACTGAATCATAAAAATATAACAAGAACCCAATAGGCTACATGTTGCTGCGTCCGCATTTTCAACCTCCGACGATGGGCAGGGCCAGCGTACGTAAGCTGTGTGATTTCACTGGGCCTGAACCTCGTGGGGAAAAATTCTAAAATTAAATTCTAAAAAATCTAAAATTATATCGCTAAATAAGCACTCTAATAAATAATTGCAAGCCAGGTTTTGCCCTACCTCGCATAGCATTCTGTACTTAGCAGGTTGCACACAGTTAAGAAGTATATTTTCATAAAGACATCGGCGATGCTAAACGATTAAAAGTGACAGGCGACTATTGGCAAACCTGCAGTTTCAACCAAAGTTCGTACAAATATGACTTGCTATCCTGGAAGTATATACGCTAGGGGTAACACACCCCTAGCATCCCTATGGTTGAGGGTTGGCAAGGTCTGACATGTAAAAATAATCGAGAACGATCATAGTTTTCGGGATTGCTGAGATGAACTGTGAACATCTGGACGTCATTTAATCCAAGCTCAGGTTCCAACGCATGGGGGTCAAAAATGGCAGGGGGGAGGGGGGGGGGGAATGTAAAAATTCAAAATGACCGATATTAGTGTCGAATGCACCGTTGTCGGAGTCTCTAGGCTGATTGGTTACAGTTCCAATGACAGAATAGTTTACATCACATTTAGAGCGCGTCGTGTAAATATATGCAGTAATAACAATTTCGTGTGGCTATTTCTAGCCGAGTGCAGCCCTTGTAAGACAGACCCTCTGCTGAGGGCGAGCGGCATGTGCCATGTGTAGGTAACTGCGTGTTATTGTGGTGGAGGATAGTGTTATGTGTGGTGGATGAGTTGCAGGGATGTTGGGGACAGCACAAACACCCAGCCCCCGGCCAACTGGAATTAAACAGTGAAGGTTAAAATCCCCGACCCGGCCGGGAATCGAACCCGGGACCCTCTGAACCGAAGGCCAGTACGCTGACCATTCAGCCAACGAGTCGGACAATATATACAGTTATCACTTAATTTTATATTTTATTTGAAAGGATTAACTGCTGTACTTCCCAGAAAAACTGCGCTGCCACGAGAACTAAGTTCCACTCGGAACAAAATAATCTAAAACTTAAAATTAAACACACGAAAACTCTAAAACTAAAAAATATCAATCAACGCCACAATAAAGAAATTTACAAAAATTCACTTCACATACAGTCAATAACAGGTAAAGCAAATCCCAAAAGTAAACGGGTGGTGCGTGGAGCAATTTGATATGAGGACACGTTGTTCCGTATATTTATAACGAATGCTGCTGAGCAGCAATTTTCCCCTAATAATAATAATAATAATAATAATAATAATAATAATAATAATAATAATAATAATCAACACCATTATCATCATGTATTGCACTTAAAAAGTCAATTTAGTCCCACAACAGAAGGGAAAAAGTACAGAAACTACCAAATTTAAGTTAAGTATAATGACGAAATGTCAACAGGATTTCACATCACAAGTTTTTGCAACAGACGTTGGCCCTTTTTATTTTGTCTTGCCATTCTTGGTTCGACTTGTTCTAATATCAACAGTACTCCATTTCCCACCTCGTCCCTGGTTGACGTCTGGGGTGTTGATGAGTAGAGGCGCCTCTTTTTAGCAAAGTGCGAAATAGCGACATTTCGCGAGATTTTGCAAATTTGGCTCTAAACGCGAAACTGCTTACCTTTCAGCAAAATCGCGAAAAATTTGACGAAATTATGTGGAATTACTCTTTGACCGAAGAGGCATAATGAAAGGTGATTTAGAAGATGATGTAGTTTCTCATCTGATAAAGCAAATTCCCATCCTACGAGAACTTTCAGATCAGAATATCTTGAATCAAACATAGCCTAGAGCCTAGGGATCTAGTTGGTAGTTTATAAGTTAAGTTTTGTAGTTTTGAACTACTGTACGGTTCTCTCAGGATCGACCTGGTTGCGCCATTACTGGCTAAGTAGAGAAAGAATCCTCAAGTTTTGACAATGTTTTATTCTCAAGAAGAAAAGACCTCGTGGTCTTACAGCTAAGACTTAATCTAGGTTGTGAGCGCCGACAGATAGGCGGAGATCGCTTTTATACTGAAATATTCAGTTATCATTAAAGAATGAATAACAAGTGTGAGAAAAACAAATTTGAGTCACATGAACAGGATATTAGCTTAGAACCCTAATAGCGCTGGTTCCAGTATGACTTGCATTAGAAAATAGATAGATTGTCAATACAAGGAAGTAGCTGTTGCCTCAAGCAAATTCCATGAACAAATTTGTTGGCGCCAGCCTCCTTGTGGCTTGAAAACATGATAATTTTAAGTAGCTATTTACAATCATAGAATTGATATCTATTCCGCTTTCCTCGAGTGGTCTTGAGTGAACTGAACTTACCGTCTAGGAAACTGTGGGCAAGGAATATAACTCATGTACATCAGGTAAAGATATTAAATAAATTTCGAACGGGCGAGTTGGCCGTGCGGTTAGGGTCGTGCTGCTGTGAGCTTTCATTCGGGAGATAGTGGGTTCGAATGCCATTGTCGGCAGCCCTGAATATGGTTTTCCATTTTCGCGCCAGGCAAATACTGGGGCTGTACCTTAATTAAGGCCACGGCCGCTTCCTTCCAACTGCTAGCCCTTTCCTATTCCATCGTCGCCATAAGTCCTATCTGTGTCGGTGCGACGTAAAACCAGTAGAAAAAATAAAATAAAAAATCAGGAAACTCAATCATCAAAGTATTACCAGTGTTCTGCCCCAGTGCGGCATAGGCTCATCAGTTGGATACCGCACCTTCCCAAGATACTGGCTGCCTAGCAGCCAGTAGTGACACCACTGCAATCTATCCTGTGATAAGCAAAATGCAGTGCTGACGTACTAGGGTACTAGGAGAGAATTACATCTCCACTTGCTATATATGCTCTTCCGGACTAGGATGAGAAAAATATGGCTTCCGATTGCGGATTACATCTCCACTTGCTATATATGCCTTTCCGGACTAGCATGAGAAAAATATGGCTTCCGATTGAGGATTACATCTCCATTTGCTATATATGTCCTTCCGGACTAACATGAGAAAACTATGGCTTCCGATCGAGGATTACATCTCCACTTGCTATATATGCCTTTCCGGACTAGCATGAGAAAAATATGGCTTCCGATTGAGGATTACATCTCCACTTGCTATGTATGCCCTTCCGGACTAGCATGGGAAAAATATGGCTTCCGATTGAGGATTGCATTCCCACTTGCTATATATGCCCTTCCGGACTAGCATGAGAAAAATATGGCTTCCGATTGAGGATTACATCTCCATTTGCTATCACAGGATAGCTTGCAGTGGTATCAGTGCCGGAGTGCTAGATGGCCAGTGTCTTGGAAAGTTGTGGTATCCGCACTGGGGCGAAACACTGGTAACTTTTGACTATTAATTTTCCTGAATTTGATTTAGCTATCTAAATCGAACGCTACATTTTCATCAGGTAAAGGTATTAATGTAATTTCCGTTCTTCTTCCTTGAAATTAGAAAATGAGTATTCTGTGGAGTTTTAGCGAAGGTTTTATGAATCCTAGTAGCATTGGTGATATTGAGAGGTCATCTTGAACGTATTATAACATAGTGTCTCACAGGAGAATATCTCTGACTTTCAGAAATATAGAACTCGTGGTATATCTGTCTTTCTTAACCTGATGTGTAACTTACGTACGTAGTCAAACATGATTTCTTTTCGCCTCAACCCCGCGTGTAGAGGGGCGTGAGAGTTAGTTCTGTGATATATTTCGTGATGGAAGTTAATCTTAAATATCCAGAGAAGAATATTCTATCGAATGTCTCTGAAGATATCCGAGAAAAATACCGTGCGGTTGATTAAACTTTATCAAGTGAATCTTGTTTGTATGATGTTAATTCAGCTGACTACAGGAATTTTGTGATCTGTGAGCTTCAGCAGTGAAACCCATTGCTGTAGCACTGTCAGATGACCGCTTCTTTCCCAAGGAAGTTGTATTAAAATTAAAACAACTAACAGATAATAATGGAAACGTAGTAAGCAGTCTGGCCTATGCTGACGACTTGGTCTTAATGGCAGACTGTGCCGAAAGCCTGCAGTCTAATATCTTGGAACTTGAAAATACGTGCAGTGAGTATGGTACGAAAAAGCCTCTCGAAGACTAAATTGATGTCAGTAGGTAAGAAATGCAACATAATTCAATGTCAGATTGGTGATACAAAGCTAGAAGAGGTCGATAATTTCAAGTATTTAGGTTGTGTGTTCTCCCAGGATGGTAATATAGTAAGTGAGATTGAATCAAGTTGTAGTAAAGCTAACGCAGTGAGCTCGCAGTTGCGATCAACAGTATTCTGTAAGAAGGAAGTCAGCTCCCAGACGAAACTATCTTTACATCGGTCTGTTTTCAGACCAACTTTGCTTTACGGGAGCGAAAGCTGGGTGGACTCAGGATATCTTATTCATAAGTTAGAAGTAACAGACATGAAAGTAGTGAGAATGATTGCTGGTACAAACAGGTGGGAACAATGGCAGGAGGGTACTCGGAATGAGGAGATAAAGGCTAATTTAGGAATGAACTCGATGGATGAAGCTGTGCGCATAAACCGGCTTCGGTGGTGGGGTCATGTGAGACGAATGGAGGAGCATAGGTTACCTAGGAGAATAATGGACTCTGCTATGGAGGGTAAGAGAAGCAGAAGGATACCAAGACGACGATGGTTAGACTCGGTTTCTAACGATTTAAAGATAAGAGGTATAGAACTAAATGAGGCCACAACACTAGTTGCAAATCGAGAATTGTGGCGACGTTTAGTAAATTCACAGAGGCTTGCAGACTGAACGCTGAAAGGCATAACAGTCTATAATGATAATGTATGTATGTATGTATGTATGTATAGATTCTTATTCGCAAGAATTAAAGGACATTTAAAACAGTAAGAAATCCGACACACGAGTTATGTATCCCGACACCTGAAGTCAAGTCCAGAACCTCCACAGTCCAGAACTTACGATTTTAAATATATATTATAAACCACTAGTTAAACCATACTTGGTAGCCTCACAAGGAAGTAAAATTATATTGCTTCATATTATTTCACTTAGGAAGCACTCTTCAAGAAAGATGGGTTTCTTGAGAATAACATATCTTGACAATAACAAGCTCACCCTCCTCTTCTGAAAAAATATGTGTTGTTCAGATTTGGTGGCCTCATGACTTACAGCAATATTTCACAAGTGTGTTGCAATATTGCTCAGCTATACGTCACCAACTCATCTTGTCAAAACGTGTAAGATTGTTTTCCAATGGATTGACACGTGATTGAAACCTGAAAGCTGTATAAAACTAACAGCCTCATAAGGCTCATCCTCATTCGTCAACCAGTCAGCTACAGACTAGTTAGCACTTAGGCTTCGCACGTCTCCGTTCATGGGTTCAATCCGTGACAATTAACTATAGTAGAAGCATAATTTAACATAAACAGTTCTACATAGGAACAATCAGTTATATCAATAAACAAAGTAACATCAAATTATATTCTCATCTCGACGGAATTAGATAAGGTTCAGTGCGATATTGAACCATCGGAACCAGATAGCTCAGTACCGTCAAAGTATATTGTTGAACTACACACTTAACTCGCGAACAGATGTTCCAAAAGTGTTCCTAGAAATTAGCAACAGCAGCAAGACTCCTTCTGTTAGGCGTGGCTGAAAGAGAACTGAATTTATACTTTTTTTACAATTGGCTTTACGTCGCACTGTGTAACTAAATTGAAGTTTGCAACCCCAGGTGTGTATTACGTCCAAAACACTTAAGTGTTCACATTGCAAACCGAGTTATAACAGTGAAGAAAGGGCGTACAAACAGGCCGCTTTCCAACTTGGCTACGACTCTTCATCACGGCGCATTTTCACGCCTCAAATATTGAGCCGTGGCACCACCACTTTCAGTAACACACAGTTCCTCCCACATCATGGTAAATACCGGACAGTCTGCTTTACTGGAGATACACCAGGCTATATATAGGAATACAAAATTATTATTATTATTATTATTATTATTATTATTATTATTATTATTATTATTATTATTATTATTATTATTATTATTACCATAGAAATGCTTCACCCATTGTTATATTTAACCACACACACATATATAAGTAACCTCTAAAATACATCAGTCAGTTTCGGTACGTCTCCCATCGATCTGAATTAAATGGAAGACTAAGCCTACTTTCACCTGTGATAGTGCAGGAATACACAGATTTCTTCCCAACTTCGGCAGTAAACATGGAGTCATGTACTGGAAAAGGAACAACAAATTGACATAGCAATAATAGTGAAGGAACGAATATCCCAGAAAGGAAGCAGAACAATGAAATGAAGGATATGTGTTACCTCATAAACTTTTAATTGATACTGAAGTAACACTTTTTTTGTTCCAAAACCAACACACTATACTGTAACGGTTCAAATCCCGT
Source organism: Anabrus simplex (assembly GCF_040414725.1). Taxonomy (NCBI): domain Eukaryota; kingdom Metazoa; phylum Arthropoda; class Insecta; order Orthoptera; family Tettigoniidae; genus Anabrus; species Anabrus simplex. Next base: position 366,176,742 of record NC_090269.1, on the reverse strand, counting down.
TACAAGAGGATATCTGTATTTTTATTATTGTATGATTTTATCTGTATTATTATTATTATTATTATTATTATTATTATTATGTCAGTATTATTATTATGTTATCTGTGATATTGTTATTATTATTACAATCATCAGTCGTATTCAATTCGATTTTGCAATGCCTGTTGCTTGCAAGATTGTACTTAGATGTATGCATATATACGTATGTGTAGAATAACACTCAATACCTGTACAGTGAGAATTGTTGTATATATCAGAGAATGGATGTGACGTTGGTACATTGTGCAAGATTGGTGGCGATTCTGCCAAGTCATTGCCAAGTCATGGCTACGTCATCGTGAGCTTTTAGAATATGCGCTCAGAGAGTCGGCCGCCCCGGGCTATTTCACAACTGTATGTAATATTTGCCGCGTTGTGAGAGTATGTCATCGTTATTTCTGGAGATTACGTAGCTGTGTCAACCAACGTCTATAAAAGGTGGGTGCATATTGTAGCGTCAGTCATTAGTTATACGGATGCAGTACAGTGAAGAAGTCTACTAGATCAAGAGGCCTTAGTTGGTCACTCAACGTGTGTGAACGAGAGATGGTGAAGACTTAGTGAGCCATTAATTATTGGTCATTGAGAGAGTGAGGCCAAAAGTTAGTTGGTCACTTAGTTGAAGACACGGACGCAAGGGCTTACCATGAAGTCAGAGAGGGCAACCCTGGACCTGCCAAGAGGTGATGTCATATTGACTTACAAAGAAGTCAGATGATATGGAGAAGAAGCAGTCACAAGGATGTATCACCAAGTTAGGCGTGACACATCTACAGTAAACACCAGATCAAAGGAATACGTCGTAATTACACTCAAAGTGTTGAAGGTACAGTCAAGTGAATCAGTGAGGGAAATATTTCGTATAAATTGTTAAATGTCCGGTCAAGAAGAATTCAAATTCATGCCTAGGTTCTTTCAGTTGCAATGTCATAATTTCATATTCTCATCTGTTTTATCGCAACAAGACTCACTATTTTTTGATATATTATTTAAAGAATATATATTGTTCTATCAAACGAATTCATAGTTTCATTTCATTGACAGTAAAATATCTTAACCTCAAAATTAATGAGGAAACCGAACGCCAATCTCCTTTTCCCAGAACTTATATGGTATGTTGTCAAAAGTAAGCTTATTACCCCACACCCTAGAGATAGTCAAGAGTCTCATTCTATTATTGCTGCACTGAGTGGCAGCTGGCGCCCCTCAAATAACGTATGTGTAAGTAAGCAGGTAACTAGTAAGTGTGAGTACAAGGTTCGACGAGTGTGTATTTTATTTAATAAATGTTAATTTTCATAATTTCCATTTTAAATGCAGATATTCAGATTTTTCAAGTTAAATGCAGTTTTATATATAATATTTGTAAATAACAAGTCAGACAGTTAGGAAACTCACAAAGTGTCGACGCAACGTGGGACTCGAATACATTCAGAATTTGTTCTGAATGACAGCATATCATAGGTTCATTTTGGGAAGAGTGTGCACATGTAAGCCAACGGAATTATTACCGGTAAATGTCAGGAGTGTAACTTTGTGATATATATTTGTATTTTGGGGATATGTCAAGGGATTTGAAGAGGGAAATTAATTTGAGATCGCGTACTATCACTAGTGAACCAAAGATGGACACGGAAGACAGTAACAAGTCATGTAACGACGAGGTCATTGCTTCTGCGGACATCCAAGGTGAAATTCAGAATAGGGAGCAGGTGAAGACGGTGGAAGCTTCTGAGATAATTCAGGAAAGTGCAGAAATTGAGAAGTACGCTGAAACCCAAAAGGAAATCGCGGGGGGAATGAACCAAGATATTCTAAATTTGCTGATGGCCAGATTTACCGAGCTCAGTAACGAAAATAAGAAGCTCAGTGAAAAGAGTAGTGAAAATAATAAGAAAGAGATGAAAGAGATGAAAGAATTAATTAGTAATAGTAATGAAAATAGTAATAAACGAATGGAAAAGATGAGTGAAAATAATAAGAAAGAGATGAAAGAATTAATTGATAGTAGTAATGAAAATTGTAATAAACAGATTAACTCTCTAAGTAGTAAAGTGGAACAAATAATTAGTAGTAACGAAAATAGTAAAAAAGAGATAAGTAATAAAATGGAAGAAATGATTGGTATTAGTAATGAAAATAATAAGAAAGAGATGAAAGAATTAATTGACAATAGAAATGAAAATTGTAATAAGCAGATTAACTCTCTAAGTAGTAAAATCGAAGAATTGATTAATGGTAACAGTGCGATTAATGATAAAATAGATGGGCTAAGTGAATCACTAAATTCTAAAATAGATACTAAGATAGTAGAGGTAACTAGTCAAATATCTAAGTTAGAAGATAAGGTAAATAAAGAGTGTGTTGACCTTTGAGAAGAAATGGAGTCGAGTCGGAGCGATCTTCATACGCAAATTGAGCATGTCAAAGGAACTTGTACAGAGAATATCAAAGAGTTAAGTAATAAGATTTCTAGTAATCAGGAAGAAATTTACGAGATCATAGACAAGAGACTAGACAAGATCCATAATGCAGTGGGGCAAGATATGAAGGAATGTGTCAGTAAGGTAGAAACGTTTGAAAACGAGCTTGGGCAGATCAGAGAACTAAAGAATAAACAAGAAACTTTGTCGCAGAAGGTTACAGAGAAAGAGGAAAAACTGCAAGAAGAATTGAGAATAATGAAAGAATGCAGAGAGAGTGGCGTAAGAAAAAGTTTTGAATTGCCAGAGGGTACTACGGCAAGAAATGAGAGAAGGTCAGATTACAAGAGAAATAGTAGTAACGAGTGGTTTATACAATAGGGACCAGGATTTGCCTAAGTTTACTGGAAAACAATTTAATCCTATGGAGTTTGTAATATTAGTTGAGAAAAGATTTGCAAATAAGTTGAGGGATAATATTATCGAATGGGAATACGTGTTAGAGACCTTGTCTAATTCCTTTGTCGGTGAAAGTAAAACCTGGTTTCAAGTGTACCGTAATAATATGTCTAATTTGGAAGAATTTAAAGAGAAGTTTATTAATAAGTTTTGGGATGAGAATGTTCAGGGTCGTGAGAGAGAACGGATTATGTTTGGTAAATATAGACACCAGGAGGGAGTGTCTATGACAGAATACTTTCTGGCACACGTGCTTATCTGGAAAAATCTTAATAGTATTGGTTCAGAAGTTGATATCGTAAGGATTATGTTAAAACATTATTCTGATAGGATTAGGGAAGCTGCGTGTATGCAGAAAGTCAGTACTATCAAAGAAATGGAGGTATTGCTAGATAGTTTTGAGGCTCTGAATAGTAGCATAGGTGGTAATCGACCACAAAGTAGAACTGTAGAGGGAGCGGGAAACAGGTCAGATAATTATCAGAGGAGAGGTAACAATTATGATCAGACGAGGGCTAATAGGAATTTCAATAGTGATAGAGGTCAGCAGAGTTACCCGAGGCAATCCGACAATGGGAGGCGTGGGGATTTGAGTCATAGAGATGAAAATAGGCCTAACGCGAATGTTATTCAGGATCCATCATTGAGCCAGCGCACTTTAAACTCCCAGCGGACTGCATAAACAGGTCACGAGAACAGTCCGAAGGTAAAAGTTGTCAAAAACAGGTAGGTGGTGTAGATAATTGTGTAGTAAAAGTAGATTTAAGAGAACAACGTGATTGTGACCTAAGTAGTGATAAGTCAAATGTTTTAAGTGATGACGTAGTCATAGATAATGAAGTAAGAAATAGTATTATTAATCTAGATATAAGGACTGATCTGTTAAGTGATGTAAGTAGTTATAATACTGAGGATATAAGTAGTGAGGTAGTGACTCCAACGATATAAATTATTATATGGAGAAGAAAAGTGAAGGTATTATTAGACTCTGGTAGTGAAAGGTCATGTATTAGCTCCAAGCTTTACGAGGAAATTCTGAAAGAAAGTCAGAATATAACAGAGATTCCTGTGAGGCAAACCTTCATTATAACAGCGGTGGGTAGCAAGTCACAGAAAGTAAATAAAATGATAGCGGTACCAATTACGATTGAAAATGAATGTAACTTTCAACCATGCCTTGTTGTGCCAAATCTGGTGTATTCAGTTATTTTAGGAGCTGACTGGCTTACAAATCATGGAGCTATATTAGACTTTGATTCGGGTAGTGTGTGTTTGTCCTGGGGGAAAACTAGCAAACAAGTATGTGTGAATTATGAAGGGTCTGAGGTAAGTGTTGATAACGTGTGTTCTGGTAAAGGTATTAGGGAGGTGAGTGAAGGTGTTCCTAGTGAGAGGAGATGTTTTGACGTGTGTCACTTGTGTATACGACAGGATCCAAGGGATAGTCTGTATGAGACAGTGGCGAGAAGTAATTTGAGTGAATTACAGGAGGAGTAATTGTGTTCGATGTTAGGTAAGCATCGAGATGTATTTAGTGCTTAAGTGTGGAAGAACACGTGTATGAACATAAATTTGTAGTACATGACCATTCATCATTTGTGGGAGGTAAGTACCCCATTCAACTTAAATGTGCTAGTGGAGTTTAAGAACAAATAAACATTATGCTGGATTACGGAATAATTGAACCATCTTGTAGCTATGAACCTTTAATTATTGTTGTCAAGGAGGATGTGATTTATTGATATATGTAAGTCAATGAGGGCAAAATTGATTCAGTTTGAGTGACAGAGTGCTACTCAGAGTTCCATTTCATCATCTGCAGAGGCGGGAAATATGTTGAATTTTTTCTTTTGTATCAGGGATATTTCACGATTGTGAACCGTATCGGGGAGTGTGCATATTCTTATAAAGATTAGGAAGGGGATATTGTCGCTATTTATAGTATTATATATGTAAGGAAGTACGTCACGTGAGATTTGTTGAGATAAGAATAAGATGATTAATTTAGTGAGAAACTGGCAAAATAAAACTAACATATATGAATTTGCGTGTGAACCAAGTGTCGTATTGGTGTATTGGAAGAATAAGTGCTACATTGTCATGTTCTGTGTGACAAAAGACGGAGAACAGGACATTGGACAGTTATCTGCGATGACAATGTGCGAGAAAATTTCTCATATAAGTGAATTTTCACAAAATATTTTGATATTTAAAAAAAAAGGAGAATAATGTTGTATATTGATTGAAAATTATCTGTGTGTGTTAAATTAAGGGCTATACTCTTGCGCATTGTATGAGAATGGGACACTGGACAGTTATCTGCGATGACAATGTGCGAGAAAAATTCTCATACCTTTGATATTTTATAAAATGTATGGATGTTGAAAAAGAAAATTATTGTTGTATACTCATTTAAAGTGTTTATATGTGTCAGTGTTATATAAGTTTGTTCATAAATCAATCGATTCTTTGTTCTTCGATTTATTTATGAGGGAGGCGAATTGTAACGGTTCAAATCCCGTTACAAGAGGATATCTGTATTTTTATTATTGTATGATTTTATCTGTATTTTATTATTATTATTATTATTATTATTATTATTATTATTATTATTATTATTATTATTATTATTATGTCAGTATTATTATTATGTTATCTGTGATATTGTTATTATTATTACAATCATCAGTCTTATTCAATTCGATTTTGCAATGCCTGTTGCTTTCAAGATTGTACTTAGATGTATGCATATATACGTATGTGCAGAATAACACTCAATACCTGTACAGTGAGAATTGTTGTATATATCAGAGATTGGATGTGACGTTGGTACATTGTGCAAGATTGGTGGCGATTCTGCCAAGTCATTGCCAAGTCATGGCTACGTCATCGTGAGCTTTTAGAATATGCGCTCAGAGAGTCGGCCGCCCCGGGCTATTTCACAACTGTATGTAATATTTGCCGCGTTGTGGGAGTATGTCATCGTTATTTCTGGAGATTACGTAGCTGTGTCAACCAACGTCTATAAAAGGTGGGTGCATATTGTAGCGTCAGTCATTAGTTATACGGATGCAGAACAGTGAAGAAGTCTACTAGATCAAGAGGCCTTAGTTGGTCAGTCAACGAGTGTGAACGAGAGATGGTGTGAAGACTCAGTGAGCCATTAATTATTGGTCATTGAGAGAGTGAGGCCAAAAGTTAGTTGGTCACTTAGTTGAAGACACGGACGCAAGGGCTTACCATGAAGTCAGAGAGGGCAACCCTGGACCTGCCAAGAGGTGATGTCATATTGACTTACAAAGAAGTCAGATGATATGGAGAAGAAGCAGTCACAAGGATGTATCACCAAGTTAGGCGTGACACATCTACAGTAAACACCAGATCAAAGGAATACGTCGTAATTACACTCAAAGTGTTGAAGGTACAGTCAAGTGAATCAGTGAGGGAAATATTTCGTATAAATTGTTAAATGTCCGGTCAAGAAGAATTCAAATTCATGCCTAGTTTCTTTCAGTTGCAATGTCATAATTTCATATTCTCATCTGTTTTATCGCAACAAGACTCACTATTTTTTGATATATTATTTAAAGAATATATATTGTTCTATCAAACGAATTCATAGTTTCATTTCATTGACAGTAAAATATCTTAACCTCAAAATTAATGAGGAAACCGAACGCCAATCTCCTTTTCCCAGAACTTATATGGTATGTTGTCAAAAGTAAGCTTATTACCCCACACCCTAGAGATAGTCAAGAGTCTCATTCTATTATTGCTGCACTGAGTGGCAGCTGGCGCCCCTCAAATAACGTATGTGTAAGTAAGCAGGTAACTAGTAAGTTTGAGTACAAGGTTCGACGAGTGTGTATTTTATTTAATAAATGTTAATTTTCATAATTTCCATTTTAAATGCAGATATTCAGATTTTTCAAGTTAAATGCAGTTTTATATATAATATTTGTAAATAACAAGTCAGACATGAAACTCTCAATACGTTCACAGGAAATCAGATAAGTAGGGGCCTTCTGAATCCGGGTTGGCAGGTTCAAGTTGGTACTCGAAGGTGTTCATCGCCAGTCTCGTGTCGGTAAATTTACTGGCACGTAAAAGAACTCCCCACTCCACACACACACTTTGTGGGAAAAGAATTAAATTTTCATTCCATTTTAGCCACATAAAGCTAGGAATTATAAAACAAACCAATTTGTACAAAACCTGTTGTCTTATCACCTAATTCATTCCTTTCATTGCTTTAAATATTAAAAAAGTACTTAACGAAAATACGCACAAAATGCCATTTGACGTAGCTAACCGATTCGTACAGTGCCACAGCAAGTAGCGGAGACTTCCGCAGCGGCGTGTAGACGGCATAAAAACCTTAGTTTCTGCATGCCTGAGAGGGCAGGACCGTTCACTTCTCTAGTTGCTACCGAGGTATTCATATCCTCTCCTGGTAACTACGTTAGGGAGACAAGACTTCATTTTGCTCCCAATACCTAAGCAGTCGTTACCCCTGCACTACATTCTTTCCCCTACTTCCCCTCCAAATTCGGGGCTTCACGCAGGTTTGTACCATTGGATAGTAATCGCACTTCTAGCATGCGCTGTGAGAAGGGAAGTAGGGGTATATTTTTCCCAAAGTCGTGAACAATGAGGTATGACTCACTCGCTTGCGGTTCTCATTCGTCAGTCTGGCTGTCTCACTCGCTCAATTTGTATTTGTAGTTCTGTGTAGGGTCTGCTATTTTCTTACTGGGTAGTCAAATACTAGCCCCGCGGTGTAGGGGTAGCATGCCTGCCTCTTACCCGGAGGTCCCGGGTTCGATTCCCGGCCAGGTCAGGGATTTTTACCTGGACTTGAGGGCTGGTTCGAGGTCCACTCAGCCTGCGTGATTAGAATTGAGGAGCTATCTGACGGTGAGATAGCGGCCCCGGTCTAGGAAGCCAAGAATAACGGCCGAGAGGATTCGTGGTGCTGACCACACGACACCTCGTAATCTGCAGGCCTTCGGGCTGAGCAGCGGTCGCTTGGTCGCTTGGTCGCTTGGTAGGCTAAGACCTTTCAAGGGCGGTAGTGCCATGGGGTTTGGTTTTTGGTAGTCAAATACTAAATGGTTTTATTGCATAATCCGCCGTACATCTATTTAATTATAATACATGCGTAATTCTTCCTTTGGTGAAAGGTATTAATTGTATATTAGACTATTGAATCAAAATCTCTAAAAACTATTATTGCCGTAGTTGGTTAAGTGTCAACCTTTAATTTTCTGCCCAGAGAGCATCAAAATCTTACCTTTTCTGTAGCCTCTTTTTCAACGTTGTTTTCAAATTTCCACGCCCCCCTCTCCGCGTCCACTATATCCCCAGATCCCAGGTGCTTTTTGCCGCCCATAAATTTTTGTGCCCCCCTTCTAATTCCCAATTTCCGCTTCTGATCAGATGAGTAGGCCAGAGAAAACTCCAGCATAGGTGTTTAATAGAGTGGCAACCCATCCCCAGTGTACTCAGAATTGAGCACACGGACCGGACAAATCCCTTTCATCATAAATCTGTCCCTCTTGTGGTCAGTGTTCTACCTTGCGGCCACAAAGACACTTTCTATTTTCTTTCTTTCTTTCTTTCTTTCTTTCTTTCTTTCTTTCTTTCTTTCTTTCTTTCTTTTCAGACATTTCACAAGTCTCACCTTCCTCATTGTTAGGCTACTGCATCTCAAATATATTTTATTCATTTGTATGGAAGACTATTCCCAGACTGATTATGATGGTTCGGTCAGCTTCCGCTTCGAACATAGCGCTGTGCCACGTCCGGGGAGCCATCTGGTGACAAATGAACGTACCATTTTCACTTCTATTATAACGTCTAAGTTTCAAATATTCATTGTTAAAGAAGCCTTTCTGGCGGGCAGTCGAGATTTTCTTCTGATGGCGCAAAGCACAGTTCCCTGCGAAACGTCAAGAATTTCACCTTATTTTCTTGACACGGCAGAAGTCCAAAAGCCTATACAGTATCATGTCTATAAGTACTGGCCGCGAAAGCATAAATGGCAACACACTAGAACTTCATAATCAGGTATATAAGATGAGGCTCAGCGCGAATTAGCGATAGCAGTGGAGTTGTTTGTGTTGTGTTGTTGTCTACTCGAGTAATAGTTTAGTGTTTGGAGCAGTCACGTCAGTTGATTTTGCGAGTCATCAGCCTTGTCTGGATTCGAGCCTTGTGTACAGCTGTCATGTGTCGTGATAACCGATGGGCATGCGTCGAGCCTCGCTGCTGTGTGAAGGGACAGGTGCGTGCGAAGCGAAGTGAAAGGTGAAACCTATCGGTGAAGATTGTCAAGTATTGTGTTCGTGTGTACTAACTGGGTTATCCTGGAAGAAATTATTTCAGTGAAACATTCAGTGCTGTATTATATTGCTACGAACTGTATTATATTGTTGTTAAAAACCGACTGTTTTAACGATTTATTTCATTTCAGGATGGACCAATTATCACACCAAAAATTATATTCTGCCGTGAATGACCACACTATACTAATTGCTGTTTCAGTCCGTCATCACAGTGGATAGTCCGGCTTGCTGTTAATATCTGAGACAAGCGATAATCCCCTGATAGCTCGCCTTACTATCCCCTTCGTTCGCAAATACATTCACCCAGCACAGTAACATCAGGTAGAGACATACGAACACAGGACTACTGGCCATCACAACTCACGACTGTTTGACTCCTGAGTAAGTCCACCACTTACGCAGCCAACACAGTCAATTGACGTGGCCACTCAACATAGTGAACTACTTAACAAAATCAACTTTTAACAGCTGTCACTTCACAGCAACAACTCAACAGTGCTAACGAAACAGAGATGGTAATTATATTTACGTAGGCAGTTCCGCACACCGACTCAACGACGGTCTACATTCCTCGGTAGTACACATACAGTTCTCCATACACCAGCTAGACGATACTCACTCTACGTTGGGATCGTGACAACCAGTTCTAGTGCCTTGCTAGTCCAACTACTCCACTGACTATTCGTGGCTAGACCCCTCTCTTTACCCTGCTGGTGGAGCACCAGAATATTTGGGCTCGGCTAGAGAGGGAACATTCTCATTGCACCTTCGAGAAGGCGCACGGGGAAACCAGACGAAGAGAACGATAGAGGTGAGCCCGTGGCATGTACCCGATCTGACTCAGTCATCCCTTCTAGAAAGTACCGACGGGGGCTACGCCAGTGCTGACACCTGACATTATTACATGACAGATTGGCACCTAATACTTATTTTGAATTTTGAACATTCTTACCAATTACTTGGAACTTGAATAGTAGAAACTTGGTAACAATTTAACAGAAATGTCACCGAGATGTTATATATGGCATGCATGATACACAGCTTATATCAGTGACATTCAGTAATGTCGTGCAGACGTAGTCTAACAGAAAGGAGTTTGGCCCTGCGATTAGTACGCGCAGCTGTGAACTTGCATTCGGGAGATAGTAGGTTCGAACCCTACTAACGGCAGCCCTGAAGAAGGTTTTCCTCGGCTTCCAATTTTAATACCTTGCAAATGCTGGGGCTTTACCTTATTAAGGCCATCAATCACTACTGATCTGCATTTAGGGCAGTCGCCCAGGTGGCAGATTCCCTATCTGTTGTTTTGCTAGCCTTTTCTTAAATTATTGCAAATAAATAGGAAATGTTTATGGACGCTTCCTTCTCACTTCCAGTCTTTTCCTTTCCTTTCGTTGCCGTACGACCTACCTGTGTCGGTGTGACGTAAAACCAATTGTAAAAAGTAAAGGCAGATTCAAATATCAATCTGGCTATTTGCGTTGAGTTATGAGAGCCGCGTCGACACAAATGAAACATTTTGTGTTCTTCAGAAGGTCATCATCAATCAGAGACGCGCAAAGTATTTTACGACTGTATTACTGAGAACCGTTTAATAAGAGACGGTTATAAATATCATCGTTCACTGGGTTAACGCTAGACAACAATTCTGCAAGAGCGCGCTAGTTTAGAGAGATATTTACCTAGAAAACATGGCCTTATTAAGAAGTAAGGACGCAACACTTATACCGTAATACTTGTGTTCAATACTTCATAATGCTTTTGTCATATTTTTAACCACATACCGCCCGAGGTGATAAAGTTGTGTTCGGCTTACCTGCAAGGATGTGGGTTATATTCCCCGACAGGAAGTAGAACATGTAAGTAACAACATTTCCACTTTCGGAGGTACACATAACCCTGAGGTTCAACCAACCTATTTGGCAGCAAATGCAGTCACTCTATACCATCCAGTGACGAGGTTACGAAGAATGGAAGCCTTTACCATCCACCCCTCCAAGGGTCTTCATGGCCTGTAGAGAGGTGACTTTGTTCTCTTTTTTACTAGGTGCTTTACGTCGCACCGACACAGATAGGTCTTATGGCGGCGATGGGACAGGAAAGGCCTGGGAATGGGAGGGATGTAATAGTTATTTATTTATTGGGGTTTTATATAGAGTTTTCTTCACGGTTGGATAACCGTATTTTTATTTCATTTATTACGAGAAATATAGTGCACGTAATATTTAAGGCCTTAGAGTAAATTAAGTGTGAAGCATCATAATGTTTAAAAAGGGTTTTTATATTCATTAAAGACACTCCAGCTATCATCATTTTATAAATCAGCATGAGTCGTCAAAATATTCTGAGACTATTTATTTTGCGCTTCACATATGTGTTAGACAGTCCTCCCATGTAAGTTAAGATTGCTGTACTGCAAGATGGAGAAATGACAGTGGGTGTGATTATGTTTATTTAGATCGCGTCCATAGCGTACATTTGTCCCGGAGGATAGAATTTCTTCTTTAAATGCGCATGTGGTTGATATACCGTGAGAGTGAGGCGGAGCTTTAGGCAGATGGTTGTATTGAATGCGATGTTATACGAGAATATAAATTTTCCCCAATGAGTTGTTGAAAGCACGATGCTGAATTCCACGCCAAGGATATGATGAAGGCTATATTAAAGCCGATATGCGTTACTGATGCCGATAGCATCCGGGGAAATTAAAGGAATAAGTAATTAGTTGCGAGAGTTGCCAGTTTTTACACCAAACAAACATCGTAAATTCAAACCACGGCCACATTCTTCCCAATTTTTAGTAATTTCTTATCATATCATTGCGATATACTTACATATCTCAGTTAAAAAGAGCAAAGTACCGGGCGAGTTGGCCGTGCGGTTAGGAGCATGCAGCTGTGAGCTCGCATCCGGGAGATAGTGGATTCGTACTCCACTGTCGGCAGCCCTGAAGATGGTTTTCCATGGTTTTCCGTGGTTTCTCATTTTCACACCAGGCAAATGCTGGGGCTGTACCTTAATTAAGGCCATGGCTGCTTTCTTCCCTTTCCTAGGCCTTTCTTGTCCCATCGTCGCCATAAGACCCATTTGCGTCGGTGCGACGTTAAGCAAATAGCAAATAAAAGGTCTCCTATTACTTCTCTTACCCTCCATAACCGAGTCTATAATTCTCCTAGGTAACCCTTCCTCCAACATTCACCTCACACGACCCCACCCACTGAAGCCCGTTCATTCATCGAGTTCATTCCTAACAGCCTTTAACTCCTTATTCCGAGTACCCTCCTCTCATTGTTCCCACCTGGTTTAAAAATTGACCATTATCCCCACTTTCATTTCTCTTACTTTCAACTTAAAAATGAGATATCCTGTGTCTACTCAGCTTCCACTCCTGTAGTGCAAAGTTGATCGGAAAACATACTGGTACAAAGATAGTTTCGTGCGGGAGCTGACTTCCCTCTTACAGCATACTGTTGATCGCAACTGAGAACTCACTTGCATTAGCTTCACTGCACCTTGGTTCAATCTCATTTACTATATTACCATCCTGGTAAAACACACATCCTGAATAATTGAAAATGTCTACTGGTTGCAGTTTTGTAATTCAAATCTAACATTAAATTCCTTTAAGGTTTTTTCTCTGCTGACATCACTTTAGTATTGGAAAGGCTAATTTTCATATGATACGCATTACCGTAAAAGTTCTGCAAAATCTACAATCATGTGAAAACATGAAAAGGCTATAATTGATAACGGGCAAAATTTTATTTCATAAAACCTAAATATTCGCGCCGTAGTTGTAACTGCAGTAAATGAAATATGTAGCATATCGATTAAGGTTTATATTGTAACCTGACAAACCCCGGTCAGATATTATTATTATTATTATTGTCATTATTATTATTATTATTATTATTATTATTATTATTATTATTATTATTATTATTATTTATTCATGTGTATATTTCATTTATGTGTGTATTTAGCCGTCGCGGCTTAGTAACTCTTTTTGGAACTCTCGTTATTATGGATACTCTCTATATTTTATTTGGGACTAGTGTGTTTCGATCACTCAGTTTATCTCCCGGTGGTGTACGTGACGAGTCTCCGAGCGGGGGTTTACGTGTTGACGGAGCTGAGGTGGAAAATTCCAGGAACTGGGCTATTTTAAGATGCTGTTGTGTTGGCTTGGGCTAGTGTGGTGCAAGCACGCGTCGGCAGTTGGAAGTTGCAGCTTGCAGTGTGCAGAGGTGATACTGGTGGTAATCTGAGAGGTGTTTTGTACGAGTTGTGAGGAAGATGTCCCATGCCATGTTGGGAGTTCGAGATCTGCTGTTGAAGGAACCAGGGAGAAAGATGCTGGAGTGTAACAACATTTTATGGTTATGAATGTTAGCCATATATAATTCTACGGAGAGTCTACGTAAGGTAACGTGTTGGGCCTTTTCAAACTATACCAACGCCATCAGCAAAGTGGAGTCCATTCTTGAAAAATGAGTCATGACTGCGTGTGAATATTTTGCGTTGCGGAATAAACTGAGTACCAGTTATTGAGAGAGAGTTATTTCATAAATTAAGACATTTATTATTTATATCAATATTCTCTTTATTTTGTTATATATGTTCAAGGGTGTATCACGACGAGCTCTGCTCGGATTTCTAGGTAAATACAGGTTTAATTGACTAAGTAAATTGTATGAGATTAATATATATTCTGTTTAATTTCTATGGGTGGGGGAAATTACCAGATGGACTCCTTTTCCAATATTAATTTTTTAGGTATCAAGTGATTCAGATCTCCTTGTCACAAGGCAACGACCCTGAAGATGAGTTTCAACAGCCGGCAAAGTTTAAGAATTATTTATTTGTATATTTATGGCTCCCAAATTCCATTAGTCATTATTATTTATATTTATAATCACAGGAGAGATTTCAATGTCGCTAGCAACGTGGGGCAAGACTGATCTGAGTCACGATAGGGTATGCACACAGAAATGGTATAGTTGCTCTCAAATTTCATGATATGTACAGTTGTTGTGGAGATTTCTTGTTCGCTGTGGAGTGTATAATATGTCTTGTGGAAATTTTGCGTATGTGGGAAACGCAAGGTGATGAGTTGGACGAGAGAAAATATTAATCTGTTAAAATTAAGAAATAGGAGTGTGGAAAGGAAAGTGCATATTAATTGTAGTACAGGGGGAGCAAACTATACCGTTGACATGATTAATTCAGAGAGTGAAGCCACAATGGGCGATAATAATTTAAATGTTGTGTTAGATTCGATGGTAACCGGGGACAATGCTTCATCATCTCTATCGGAGCAGAGTAGCGATAATAGTGACCAGCAGCTAGACCAATTAGTTCATATTTTGAGTGAATTTACTAATAAACTTGAAAGTAAACTTAGAGAGCAGAATGATGAGTTAACACAGAAACCTGAAAGTAAACTTGAGGATAATAATCAGAAAATGGAAATTAATGTTGCTAAAATTGAAAAACAAGTTCAGGAAATTAGTGATAGGATGGATAATCAAGTAAAGAGGTTAAGTGAGAAAGTCGATTCAGGTATTATGGAGATGAGGAAGGAATTAAACTATCAATGTGTAGAAATTAATGGTAAATTGTCTGAGCATGATAGGCAAATTGAAGAAATTAGGGGTATATCTGAATCAAATAAAAGTGAATTTAACCGAGTAATTTGTAACGTTGCTAATAATCTTGAAGCTAAACTTGTTGAAAATAATTCTAAATGTCAGGATAAAATTTTAGATAACTTTAACAGTATTCACAATGTGATAAGTAAACAAGGTGTAATTGAACATCAGGTCAGAGAGAACGCTAGTCATATTGATGTATGGAAGGCAGATGTATTACAGAGGGTTGACGAAAAGATTCAATCAGTCAGGTCCTCAGGTGATGTTCAGAGTTCTAGCATACAAAGGCATATTATTAAGGAAATTGAGCTGCCTAAGTTTAATGGTAAGCAGTTTAACCCTCTGGAATTTCTCAAGGTAGTGGAGAAACGTTTTACTAGGAGCTTGGAAGAAGGTGTGTTAGAGTGGGACTTGGTAGATGATATGTTAGCAAGTGCGTTTACGGGTGAAGCTAGGAGTTGGTATGATGTTTATAGAGGTCATATTAAGGGTTTAAGGGGATTCAGGGAGTTGTTTATGGATAAGTTTTGGGATGAGGAGATTCAGGGTAGGGAAAGAGATAGGATTATGGCTGGGAAGTATAAGGGTAATGAGGGTATTTCTCGTACGGAGTATTTTCTTGTGCACGTGGCTATTAGTCAGAACTTAGAAGAGAGTTTGCCAGAGCAGGATATTGTTAGGGGGATGGCTAGACATTTTAATGAAGATATTCAGTTGGCCATGTGCATCCAGCAGGTTAAGACCATTAAGGGAATGGAAGGGCTGTTGCAACGTTTCGATTCTTTGGGTAGGCAGGTAGGACATAGGAGTGTGGGGGAAAATAATCACAGGAGAGGAGTAGCATTTGAAAGTAATCGTAGGAATGGGAATGACTATAGCAGAAGGGATCAGGGTAATGGGAATAGGCAGGAAGAAACCAGGATTAATTTCAGGAATCAAGATAGTAGGAATTTTAATTCTAGTAATCAGTCTAGGGATTTGAATGATAGGGGGAGAAGGGATGAGAGAGGTAATAATAGTGGTAATCAGCAGAATCAGAATTTAAACTCCAACGGGATGTCCTAAATAGGTCCGTTAGGAGATCCCCACTTGATGTGCAAATCCATGTTATCAGGGAGGCTTTTGAAATTGATGTTGGTAAGGATTTGTTGTGTGACCAGGATAGTGCTAAGGAAGGTGGTTCGTCTGAATTATTGATCAACCCAGCTATGGAGGCTACCATATGGGGTGTGAAGGAGAAATTGCTTGTAGACTCGGGGAGTCATAAGTCTTGTGTAAAATTTAAATTTTGTGAGGAAGCTCGTCGCAGAGGTAAGATTATTGAGGAGATTCCTGTGAGGAACACATTTATTATCACAGCAGCTGGTGCTAAGAGTAATCGTATTCGTAGTCAGGTTATTGTTCCTATTGAGGTTGGTGATCAGACCATGCTGCAATGTTGTCTTGTTGTGCCTAATCTGGTATATTCCGTTATACTGGGGAATGACTGGCTATCTGAAACCAAGTGTGTGATTGACTATGATACTGCTGTTTTGAAATTTCTTGTTGGTGAAGAACGTAAACCGATTAAGCTTAATTATCAGGTGGATAGGAGTAGTTTTGTGCTTCATTGTAGTCATATTCATGTTATTGAGGAAATTGTTGAGGATGAAGTCGATGTTAAAGTTAATAATGCAAGTATCAGAATTAATGACAGTATGGTATCGGAAAGTCAGGATTTGGTCAGTGAGGTGGAGAAAGCGGTGCGACAGACATGCCTGGAGGAGCAGCAGAAGAGGGAACTTTTGAATGTTTTGATGGAGAACAAGGAGGTGTTCTCTGGTGAATTAGGGTGTACTACTGTGTATGAACACTCATTTGATATTTTAGATAGGTCTAGTTTTAATAGTCCTAGATATCCGATTCCTCATGCTCATGCTCAGGCGGTACAGGAAGTGATACATAATATGCTTACAGGTAAGATTATTGAGCCTTCCTGTAGCAAGTACGTTAATCCTTTGGTTGTTATTGGCAAGAAGGATGGGTCTGTGAGACTGTGTTTGGATGCTAGGCTTATGAACCGTCGGATAGCTGAGGATCAGCAGAGGCCTGAGAATATTGAGAGTTTAGTTCAGAGATTTGAAGGTTGTGATTGGTTTACTGCGGTTGACTTGCGTAGTAGTTTCTGGCAGGTACCATTACGGGTGGAGGACCGGCCTTTTACTGCTTTTCTCTATAAGAACAGGTTGTTTCAATTCACCAGAATTCCTTTAGGAACCAAGACGTCGTCATCAGGGCTTATTAGAGCCCTATCTATTGCACTAGGGCCGGACACAGAGGAATTCACTACGTGTTACATTGACGACTTGGTCCTTGCATCTCGTACATTTTCTGAACACATGACACACTTACGGAGTGTTTTTACAAAATTAAGGGAGAAGCTGGTTAAGTCTGGTCAGAAACGTGCGAGGATAGTTCAGAATAGGTGCTCTGATAGTTTAGAGGTAGGAGATGAAGTATTGTTGCGAGTGCCTCACCCATCTAACGCTGAGGATAAGACCCTGTCTAAGTTTTTTCAATTGTTTAAGGGTCCTTTTATTGTTGCGAGAAGGATAGGGAGGTGTGCATATTCCTTCATTGATGCTAATAGGAAATGTATTGGAACTTATAATGTGTTCAATTTGAGGAGATACCATCGGGATCCCTAATGTTGTATATTGTATATTTGATGGGTAGTTTGAGGAGCTGTCCTTGGGCCATCAGCCACCTGATTTGTGTTGTTTTGCCAACATTTGCATCTGTTGGAAAACAAAGGGGGAGTATTGTAACCTGACAAACCCCGGTCAGATATTATTATTTTTATTATTGTCATTATTATTATTATTATTATTATTATTATTATTATTATTTATTCATGTGTATATTTCATTTATGTGTGTATTTAGCCGTCGCGGCTTAGTAACTCTTTTTGGAACTCTCGTTATTATGGATACTCTCTATATTTTATTTGGGACTAGTGTGTTTCGATCACTCAGTTTATCTCCCGGTTGTGTACGTGACGAGTCTCCGAGCGGGGGTTTACGTGTTGACGGAGCTGAGGTGGAAAATTCCAGGAACTGGGCTATTTTAAGATGCTGTTGTGTTGGCTTGGGCTAGTGTGGTGCAAGCACGCGTCGGCAGTTGGAAGTTGCAGCTTGCAGTGTGCAGAGGTGATACTGGTGGTAATCTGAGAGGTGTTTTGTACGAGTTGTGAGGAAGATGTCCCATGCCATGTTGGGAGTTCGAGATCTGCTGTTGAAGGAACCAGTGAGAAAGATGCTGGAGTGTAACAACATTCTATGGTTATGAATGTTAGCCATATATAATTCTACGGAGAGTCTACGTAAGGTAACGTGTTGGGCCTTTTCAAACTATACCAACGCCATCAGCAAAGTGGAGTCCATTCTTGAAAAATGAGTCATGACTGCGTGTGAATATTTTGCGTTGCGGAATAAACTGAGTACCAGTTATTGAGAGAGAGTTATTTCATAAATTAAGACATTTATTATTTATATCAATATTCTCTTTATTTTGTTATATATGTTCAAGGGTGTATCACTACGAGCTCTGCTCGGATTTCTAGGTAAATACAGGTTTAATTGACTAAGTAAATTGTATGAGATTAATATATATTCTGTTTAATTTCTATGGGTGGGGGAAATTACCAGATGGACTCCTTTTCCAATATTAATTTTTTAGGTATCAAGTGATTCAGATCTCCTTGTCACAAGGCAACGACCCTGAAGATGAGTTTCAACAGCCGGCAAAGTTTAAGAATTATTTATTTGTATATTTATGGCTCCCAAATTCCATTAGTCATTATTATTTATATTTATAATCACAGGAGAGATTTCAATATATTATACGTACACGTTTCCTATTATTTTTATATCCGTTCGAGACAGAATAAATATAGCCTAAATCAAATTAAAGATTTAAATAAATGTGTTTTAACCGCTAACATTTGACGAACTTACTCTGAAATTCTTCTTAGCATGTCAGTAAAAGTACGGGACATATCGATTGCATTTCAACACTCATAAACGCCTTGAAATTCGAGGTTTTTTTTTACATTATTATTTAGCACAGGAGGAGATCTCCCCTAGCCAACAATACGTACCACACACACAAACGCAGTCGAACAGAGTATACCCCACTCTTCTAACGGCAGGTCAACGCGAGCGGGAACAGGATGAGTAAGTACTATTTAAATCACTTTGCAATCAAACACGAACACACACATAACTTTCTCATTTTTTCTTTTTCCTAAGACATCCACCTTCAATGACATGTGCCATAAACCAGGGCCATACCATCATATTTTTTACATCAACAACAATAGGAAACTATAGTTTCAACTTCAAAAGCAGATGTTCCAAAATGAAGGATGTTCCCCCAATCCCTCAGCCAATTTAAATCCACTCCTGATACTCGGATGAGGGTAAATGCAGCTTGGCTCAAGTGGAGACAGGTCACTGGAGTCCTCTGTGATAAAAAGATGCCTCAATATCTAAAGGCAAAAGTTTATAAGAGTGTGGTACGGCCAGCAGCGATCTATGGGACTGAATGTCGCCCCATGACGAAACAACAGGAGCAAATGTTGACAACCATGGAGATGAAGATGCTTCGATGGTCCATGGGGCTGACCCGATGTGACCACATAAGGAACACGGACGTCCGGCAAAGGTTTGGTGTCGCGCCCATCATAGACAAAGTGAGGGAAGCCCGTCTCCGCTGGTACGGCCACGTCATGAGAAAACAGGACGACTCAGTTGCCAAAACAGCGCTCCACATCAACCCAGAGGGAACAAGACCACGAGGAAGACCGACAAAGAGATGAACTGACAACATCAGGGCAGACATGCACAGTGTTGGCTTAACACCAGAAGATGTCAACGACAGACAGAAATGGAGGAGATGTAGCAAAGCAGCAGACCCTGCAAGTCGGGATTAATGCTAAGAAAGAGAGAGAGTAACATCAGCTCTCCACAAGACCACCAAGTTTGTTCCAGACTATACAAAAGCACTGCAATATTAAGTAAATTAGAACAAAGCAATTTCTATGTGTGTCATATGTTTCATTGTCAGACGTGTTTTATTTCAAACATTTCAAATATTTTCTAGTTGATTGAAACAAACCGACAAGTCTGCTCCGTGTTCTACAAACGCACGACAGTATTTTTAACCCAGATCCAAGAACTTTCTTAAAGTGCCGATTGTTTTATGTGATTGTGTGCGTTTCCTGTCAATGTACACTGACTTAGCAAATGCCACGGGATAGTCACCTAATAGCGTGCGGGGCGTCCTCTAGCCCTGCGAACTGCAGTGAGACGCCGTGGAAGTGAGTCTACAAGTCCCTTGTAGATCCCTGGACGCAGCTGACACCAACTCGTTTGCAGAGCGGCCGCCAATGCTGGTCTGTTAGTGGGTGCAGGATCCATGGCACGGAGCCTGCGTTCCAGGACATCCCAGATATGCTCGATAGGGTTCATATTGGGCTCCTGGGTAGCCATGGCAATCGTTAGACCTCCGCTGAATGTTCCTGGAACCATTCCCGAGCGACGTGGGAGCGATGTGGCGGCGCGTCAACATCTTGAAACACCGCAGAACAGTCTGGGCGCTGGAAGGCCAAAAATGGGTGGAGATGGTCTCCGAGCAGCTCAACATACCGCGTACCATTCAAAGTCTCTTCCGGAACAACTAGGGGGCCCATTCCATACCAAGAAACTGCACCCCAGACCATAACAGAGACACCAGCGCCTTGGACCACACCTTCGAGGCAGGCGGGATCCATCGCTTCATGGGGTCTGCGCCATACACTGTGCCTCACTCGGCATGGTGCAGTTGAAATCGTGATTCGTCCGACCATATCAAGTTACGCCATTGTTCCAGTGTCCATCCCTGGTGACTGGCGACAAATGCGCGTCGTTGTACCCGATGACGTCGGGTTATCAGTGGCACCCGTGTGCGCCGCCGGCTCCCATACCCCATAGAACCCATGTTCCTACGAATTGTCCACTGGGAGACGTGTCTAGCATGGCCTGTGTTGAATTGAGCCGTGATTTGTTGCACGGTTGCCCGTCAGTCACTATTGACAATCCGTCTCAGATGTCGCCGATCACGGTCATCGAAGTGGCTGGACGGCCGGTCGTTCGTCTGTTGTGGACGGTGACACCCACATTCAACCATTCACGATACACCCTGGACACGGTTGATCGTGTTAAGCCGAATTCGCGCACCACTTCTGAAATCGCATTCCCCATCCGTCGGGCACCGACCACCATACCTCGTTCAAACGGTGTCAGCTCACGACGACGTTCCATGTTACGCCTGTCGCGTGCACAGCCACTGCTCACGAGGTCTCCTATACAACTGCCGCCGGCACAGGGAGCGTGTGGTGCTCAGACAACACACCTGCACATCCGCTATCCCATGACATTTGCTCAGTCAGTGTATATATTTCAACCAGTTCATATATTTTCGAGTAGACTGAAACAAACACACGGCGGTGTTTTCAAACCAGAACCAAGAACTCTTTTAAAGTGCCATGTGTTTCATGTCAATGTGTGTGTTTCATGTCAATGTGTATATTTCAACTAGTTCATATATTTTCTAGTAGATTGGAACAAGACAAGCAAGTCTGTTCTGTGTTCCACATTCACACGTCAGTATTTTTTAACCAGAACCAAGAACATTCTTAAAGTTCCAAGCGTTTCTGGTCAATGTGTATATAATTTGTCATTAGGTTTTATTTCAACTGGTTCCAATATTTTCAAGTTGATTGTAACAAGACTGACAAGTCTGTTGGGTGTTCCACAAACACACGACGGTATACTTTTAACCCAGATCAAATATATTACTTAAAGTGCCAAGTGTTTCATGTCACTGTGTATATAATTTGTCATATTTTAGGACAACGTATTGATAAGTACAGTATTTAGGCAATTGCCATTGTGTGTATAATTTTGTCATTATTTGTTGTCAACGTATGGAGATGTATGTAGGCAATCCCCATGATGATTGTTATCAAATTCCCATTGATTTAATTATCTACAAGAATTGATGATGACTTCAAGGGATATCAAAAGCAGATGTTCCAAAACGAAGGATGTTCCCCCAACCCCTCAGTCAATTTAAATCTACCAGTAACATCAGCTCTCCACAAGATCACCAGGTTTGTTCCATACTATACAAATGCACTGCAATATTATGTGAACTAGAACAAAGCAATTTCTATGTGTGTCATATTTTTCATTGTCAAACGTATTTTATTTCAAATATTTCAAATATTTTCAAGTTGATTGAAACAAGACCGACAAGTCTGTTCCGTATTCTGCAAACACACAATAATAATTTTAACCCAGATCCAAGAAGTTTCTTAAAGTACCAAGCGTTCCATGCCAATGAGTATATTTCAGCTACTGTAGTTTATACATTTTCAAGTAGATTGAAACTTGACCAACAAGTCTGTTCCGTGTCCTGCAAACACATGGCAGTATTTTAACCCATATGAAAGAAATTTATTAAAGTGCCAAGCATTTAATGAGATTGTGTTTGGAATTTGTCATTAGGCATGTTTGACGGGGAACACTTCACTGCACAGACTGCAAGTCAACTACGCTACACCAGAGTCCGTATACTGGAGTTGATTCCTCCGCGACCAATCACGTAGGGAGAACTGTAGCAGCAATCCGATGGGTCTGAAACTTAGATCGTTTACATACCTACATGGCATCGTTACATATCTTGAAAATCAACACAAACGACCAATGCCTTTATGGTGTTGCAATTTCCATTTTCTTAAGTGTAAATAGAAATTTCATATTTAAAAACTGAAATATCCGAAAGAAAGTGAAGCAAAAATTAACGAGGGATCCAAATTTTTAGTCATCATTGAAACATAAAAATCTGAATAGTGTTCATTTAAAAGTATGACAGAAAACTTCCTAGGTAAAAGTAAATCTGAAAATTACAAGGAAATTGCCGAGGAAATGCTAGCTAACTTCAAATTTCTAGGTCGCAACATGAGTGTGAAACTTCATTTTCTACACAACCATATTGAATACTTACGCAAAAATCTTGGTAGAATGATTGAGGAGCTAGGTGAAAGTTTTCATCAAGATACTAAAAAAGATGAAAATAAGATACCAGAGTAAGTGGACTGAAGCAATGTTGGCGGATTATTGCTGGTGGTTAAAGAGGAATACATCTCAAATTCACACCAGGACACCAAAATGGCGCAACATTTCGACCGAAAAATTGAGCATCTGAATGGCTCTAAGTAATTTTTATCAATCTAATTCAATGTTTTGTAGTTAATTTCATACATACGAATTCTCCCTTTCTATCCTGAATTATTTTTCTTTGCAAAAATTTTTTTTCACTGTTCTTACTGTGTTATTTGGCTTTCAAATAAGATAATATAACCATTCTTAAAGAAATTCCCATTGTAATTATTGAAGTAATTATTATAGCCATATGACAACTTTGGGGCATGGTGTCAAAGTAATAGGCACTCACAAAATTTCATATTATTATTGCACAATTGGTATACATCACAATAAACACATCAATTGATATAGTAAAACAGTGAAAAAATTGCAATTGTAGTTTAATACTAAATATGATGTGGGCCTAGTTCTTCTGAATTTTAACTAATGATTGTGAAATGGCAAGAAGCAGTCATTACTCCCATCCAAGCATAAGCCAACCTTGCACTTCTTACACATCACCCTGGTGAAACCCACTTTAGAGTTCCTACACTTCAGTTTTTTGGAATATAAACTGGTCAGTGGCACAAACCATCAAACCTCACATCAGAAACTGGCATGGCTACTTTTCGCCTTCTTTTCACAGTAGGATGCAACTTTGAGCTCGGTTCACCTATTTTCCTAATTTGTGACTTTTCTGCAGTTGTGAGTAAATTCGCAATCACAGTCTGAAATTTCAACAATGATAGTGCAAGGAGAATCAAAATCGACTTTTCTCCACTTCGGATAAACTTTAATTTTGTCAATTAATGTTAATGCTGTGTCTCTGGATGTTTGCTGCAGTTGTGTGGGTGAACCGTTGGTACCAGAAATGTCAATTACAGCAGAATTATCTACTGCAGGAAGATTGGGCCTATGAGTCAGTGTAGTCATATCTACTGAATTTGGTGGTTCATCAGTTGTAACGCCCCTGCGAACAATATTCTCTTCTACTTTTTTAGGGTCATCGTCATCAATATCAACATCTGATAAATCCCCATCAGGAATTACTGCCTCGTTCAGGATAAAGTCCAAATCTTCATATGACAGTAGGAGGTGGGGATCCTACCAAGAAAACATCTCTTGTTAGGTTATGTGACTACGTTAGAAAATAACTCGTAACTTTAGTTTTAATATGAATGACCTATCTGGACTAATAAAGAAATAATAATACAGTACAGTACATGGTACATTCATCAAGAAACTTGAATCATATGAGATAAGGGTATGAAAATCCAGGAGTAAACACATGTGTACTACGGAATCTCCAATGACTGTGGTTGCCATATGGCAATAATTATTTTAGGAACCAATTACAGTAAAATACATTAGGGATATGACTTCATTCAAAGTAAAAATATAATTTAGAGCCATTTACTGACATGTATCTAATATTATTTAATGACGCATGCTTCAAATCAACTTTCTACTCCCAGTTGAAAACGAAGCCCGCCATTCAGATTCCATGTTTGAAGCAGCTATTGAGACTTAAACAGAAGACATGGAGCTCTAACAGTGTTACCAACTTCAGAAACACAATTATTTCGAAGAAAATATATCCAAGTGGCTAATATGGGCTAAAATAGCACTGTGTTCAGTATAATATTGTTTCTGTAAAGGGTAAAAGTAATTGTTGCCATATGGTATGTATGGGTAACAAAGGGATATTGCGGTGATAAAACATGTTAAAAAATAATATGTCTCATTTGACGTTAATGAAATTCTTATTCAAATTCTGAAGCTTTCGTTCTTATTTCAAAAATTTAAATAAAACGGGGCACGATAAAAAATCTGAATACAGACCTGGATTCTACATCCCTCAATAGCTAAGCTGTCATTTCAGGTATATGGTCTTATTAAATGATATGTCTCACCAGACGAGTTGGCTGTGCGGTTAGGAGCGCGCAGCTGTGAGCTTGCATCCGGGAGATAGTGGGTTCGAATCCCACTGTCGGCAGCCCTGAAGGTAGTTTTCCGTGGTTTCCCATTTTCACACCAGGCAAATGCTGGGGCTGTACCTTAATTAAGGCCACCACAGCTTCCTTCCCATTCCTAGGCCTTTCCCGTCCCATAGTCGCCATAAGACCTATCTGCGTTGGTGCGACGTAAAGCAAAATAGCAAAATTAAAATGTCTTTCTTTCTTTCTTTCTTTCTTTCTTTCTTAATCAGTTTACCATCCACGGTTGGTTTCTCCCTCGGATTCAGCTAGGGATCCCACCTCTACCGCATCAAGGGAAGTGCATGGAGCGTGAGACTTTTGGGTGGGGTATACAAATGGGCAGGAGAACCAGTACCTCGTCCAGGCCGCCTCACCTGCTATTCTGAACATGGCCCTTGTGGAGGGATGGGAAGATTGGAAGGGATATACAAGGAAGAGGGAAGGAAGTGGCTGTGGTCTTAAGTTGGGTCCCATCCCGGCATTTACCAGGAGGAGAGGTATGAACTATGGAAATCCACTTCGAGGATGGCTGAGGAGGGAACCGAACCCCCCCCTCCTCTACTCAGTTGACCTCCCGAGGCTGAGAGGACCCCGTTCCAGAGCCGGGAATGGAAGCCGGGCATCTGGGGGTGGCAGCTAGTCCCACTAACCACTACACAACAGAGGCGGACTTAAATAATATGTATTATTTTAGTGATGAACCTTGGCGATTTTGATGTTTTGCGATTTTCTTTTCAAAATTACAAAAACACCTGACGTGATACAGAAAATCTTAACAGAGATATAGAATCAATGCACATTAGTTAACAAGAATCAGTAATATTTTCCCTTGTAGCAGAAAAATTGAGATGCATATCAGTGTTATCAGTGCCCGATGGACAGAAGGTCACTACTATGATCATTCAGCCAGAGAGACGGACATGAGTGCTAACAGTAAAAGAATGAAATATTACTACGTAACCAAGACAGTAAGGAAGGAAATCCTCGAAAGAACTGGGATGAATCTCATTTCCTTTTATTTAGTGGATTATTCAAGAAGTGCCAGGTTTTCATTTCTTTCCAACGTTTAACATTTGTGGAGGTTTCCATCGCACGATATTGTGAGTAATGTATGCAAATACAGCTAACATACCTTCAGTAACCATGAAATACATCCCTGGACAAGGCAAGGGCAGGCGCAGTAGCGCGTGTGCGCGGGTATTGTAGAGTCAGTATGGTGAATGCGGCGCGCAGTTTATTCTATATAACACAAGACCACCACGTCCCAAGCATCAGTTCGCACAGAACGCTCGTTCGGGTGAGACAAGTGACGCTCGTTGCCTAGTAACCAACCAGGGAGCCTGGGATACCCGGCCGCTAGGCTATGGGGGTAAACGAACTACTTGTTGATCGTGTCGTGCTATAAACTGATGGCATCGCCGTCACTTCGTAGAGGACGTCACTTCGAGTCTCTTAACGGAGCAGATTTATCGACATTTCCAGACACGTTTCACGATTTCTTTTCAAAAATTAGTGAGGATGATGATTCAGATGATGTGATTGTGACCATGTTGGAAGATAAGTTGATACCTCGGGCACTTCCCTCCGATGGGCCAAGTGATAAAGGTTTCCGTAAAGGAAGACGAAATGGTATATATCGCAGATCGTTCCATAGGTTATCAACACATCCACAGCAGCAACAACCGCCTCAACAAGATACAGGGTCAGTCAGTGGAGTGTCACCCGCCATGGTTAGGCGGAGGTCCTCTTCAATTGCGGTAACTCGACCGCCTCCAGATCTTCACCGTTTCTTACAGGCGGAACAACAGAAACCTTGGGGACACATAGTGGCTCCTCCATCGTCTTCTAGACCCGTATCCCCTCGAGGTCGCCACGCACCACCATCTCCATCACCCTCCGTGGCAGCCACCTCCACCACCTCCGCGGAACCTCGGTACCGCTCTCGCACCGCCTCAATGCCAGCTGTACCGCGACACAGGGTGAGTTCATTATTTATTAACTTCACCATTAAACTAATCTAATAATCTCAATCAATTTTCGTTTATTCACACATTTTGTGTGACTGATAAACGCTTCAAGTTATTTACAAACACATGGCATTTCATTTAAATCATGAAAAATAAAATATAACCAAATTGAAAACGCTTATGGCATGAGTAGCTGAAAACTGCGACATAGAAATGAGTTTCAATGTAAAAACTCAATCTTCAAATTCCTCACCTTACAGTGTGCTAACAATTGTCACTTTGGTGCTAAATAAAATGTTCATAAATTCAGGGTTTTTTCCACGTCTTCAATCAGTAATGCGTGTATTTTTGTAGTTTTGAACGGATGTGATTAGGTAAACGACCTGTTGACTAGGTATTGCGGTCAATTGCGCAATGTTAGGTAATATGAACACATAAATCTGAGATTTTCTTTATACGAGTCCTGCCGTATCTTGTCAGAAGAAAGAAGTGATTAGTAAATAAAGAGCTTTCATATTCAAGTGCAAAATACTCCGTTTGAAAGCACAGTACATAGAATCGTATAGACATACGTATCTATCTGCAAGAATGGAACAGCATTACAATAACTTACGCAACAGTTTTATACACTTGTCTGTATAGCACAGATTATCATCTTTTTGTATTCTAGGGCATTTGTGAATTATGATTTACCTCTATGAACACATTTACCAGCTCCGCTGTTTTCATTTCTCTCCAAGCTAGCACTAATGATCGACCGCTCTTCCTACCTTACTTTTTTATACGTTCGTTATGCTCTACATTCTAATTCATGGGGAGTTGTTAAAGTCTTCTTAGTCCTATCCTCAACACATTCGACTACTCGTACCCTTTTAACTTCCTTACTCTTTGTATTATTTCATTTGTGCCTACAGTCTTATTATGAGTATTACTAAACATTAACATGTTTCGTGTTGGAGGGTTGTTTTCTCATAAAGATGTCATCAAGTATTTGTCAATGTTTTAAATTCATTTTGTCGTAATTGCTCAGAACGGGTAGCGAAGACGAGAGAATCTAATATATTATGGACACGTGATATACATATATATATAAAGGTAGCATACACTGCCAAGTATTGGTTATACAGGATTTATTTCTGTGAAATTTGAAATACAATAACAATATAGTGAAACGCACAGAGAGCTGCATTTATTTAACCATCTAATACAGACGTGTGCTACTGTATTTGGTATTACTGTCGTCACAAGAAGAAGCCAATGTATTTGAAACACTTTGTGTGTTCTTTGACATTACTTTCCTCAATTAATTGAATAAGTAATGCAATATATTGCAATCTTTATTTATTATCATAAAATCATCATATTATCTTGCCAATTACTGCTTTCAAATGCGTAAGTATGCTGCCCAGGCATATAAGTGAAATTCCATTAAGAAATCAATCAATCACTACTACTGATCTACATTTAGGGCAGTCGCCCAGGTGGCAGATTCCCTATCTGTTGTTTTCCTAGTCTTTTCTTAAATGATTACAAAAAAAAATTCGAAATTTATTGAACATCTCCCTTGGTAAGTTATTCCAATCCCTAACTCCCCTTCCTATAAACGAATATTTGCCCCAATTTGTTCTCTTGAATTCCAACTTTATCTTCATATTGTGATCTTTCCTATTTTTAAAGACATCATCTAAACTTATTCGTCTACTGATGTCCTCCCACGCCATCTCTCTACTGACAGCTCGGAACATACCACTTAGTCGAGCAGCTCGTCTCCTTTCTTTCAAGTCTTCCCAGCCCAAACTTTGTAACATTTTTGTAACGCTACTCTTTTGTCGGAAATCGCCCAGAACAAATCGAGCTGCTTTTCTTTGGATTTTTTCCAGTGTCTGAATCAAGTAATCCTGGTAAGGGTCCCATACACTGGAACCATATTCAAGTTGAGGTCTCACCTGAGACAAATATGCTCTCTCCTTTACATCCTTACTACAACCCCTAAATACTCTGGTAACCATGTGCAGAGATCTGTACCCTTTATTTACAATCATATTTATGTGATTACCCCAATGAAGATCTTTCCTTATATTTATACCTAGGTATTTACAATGATCCCCAAAGGGAACTTTCACCCCATCAACGCAGTAATTAAAACTGAGTGGACTTTTCCTATTTGTGAAACTCAGAACCTGACTTTTAACCCCGTTTATCAACATACCATTGCCTGCTGTCGATCTCACAACATTATCGAGGTCATTTTGCAGTTGCAGGAATGGACAGTGGACTAATACACATTCGAGTTGAAATAAGAAATGAGGTAAACACTCACTTCTATGAAGGGTTTGCCAAGCGCACGTTTTGAGAACGAACAACAAGAATCGTGTCTGCACAGATAAGCGTTCTATATGACGACCGGCTGTCAGCATGCTATGTCTGATATCTCCTCTATTACATGAAATAGACGGACACCATTAAGTGCATTGAGAAAACAGCTTCCCGCTCGAAAGTACGTACACAATCACACTCTTAAGGTAGCGGGAATGGGTTCATTTACACATTTGAAATTTTGGGGGCGATCTGAGAGACCGCACGTGTGTGGCTGAGGGTCTGAAATGATCAAAGTCACTTCATATCATCTTTTTTTCTGTATGTTTAACTTGATGATTTGAAGTATCCGGTGGTTAAAATTAAACTTTCTCTACTTAACCCACTATAGGCAGGAAACTATTCATAGTTCGCGTACCAGGCTCACTAGAAATAATGTTCATATTTTGGCCTAAATTATTTTTATAGTTTACCATGACTGAAAGCAGAGTTTTCAAGGAAATGTTCACACATGTATTGATCTGAAGAGAAGTATCTCAAGAGATGTGCCTTCCATACCCATGGGCATGCTTAGCGGAGCAGTGCCGCAAGCTCTCCTATACTTTCATACTGTCATGAACTTTGATGTACACCACTTCGAGCATACTTTGTAGTCTAGCAGATGATCCGTTCATAACAGTCACATTGCACAATATGGCAACGCATTCAAAGTGCTTCATTGGACTTCCTTATGCATAATTCCTCTTCCAAATGTTTTAACAATGTTTCGATGAAGTTACATGTTCATACAATCTCTAGTTTGCCACATAGAGATGGTTAAGTAGGGAAAGTTTCATTAGAATCACCCAGTATATATCAAAGAAATGTTTATATTCGTGTAATTTTCTGCTATATCACTCTACATAACAGTTATATTTAGGGGTTATTAGAGTTCCTAATATAAACTTCTGCTGAAATGTACCGCGAAAGTATTGTGTGTTTGTGTGTGTGTGTGTGTGTGTGTATTATGATTCTATCTCACTTTCTTATAAAATAATTGATGAAAAGTAGAGATCAGATAGTCACCTCGAAATTGATGTGAATAATGTTTCCCCTGCTTGCAAGTCCGTAACACTTACTATCAAGCTCAGACCATGACCAATTATATTCTGGAACACACACACACACACACACACACACACACACACACACACACACACACACACACACACTCACTCTGTGTTCAATGACAGGCTACATAGCAATAAAATGGAATCCGGCACTGTAAAATGTACGGGGGTATGGTTAAGGTTGCTGTATTAAAACGGTAAGAACCTGGGGCATGTAAAAAAAGAAAAAATTAAGATAAACAATATGAAATCTGTAAATGAAAGTGATGGCTATCCCGTATACTGCAGATAATTTAAATTTTATCTCACTTAATAATTTAGTAATAATAATAATAATAATAATAATAATAATAATAATAATAATAATAATAATAGTCCGCCTCTGTGGTGTAGTGGTTAGCGTGATTAGCTGCCACTCCCAGAGGTTCGGGTTCAATTCCCCTCTCTGCCACGAAATTTGAAAAATGGTACGAGGGCTGGAATCGGGTCCACCCAGCCTCGTGAGTTCAACTGAGTAGAGGTGGGTTCGATTCCCACCTCAGCCATTCTGGAAGTGGTTTTCCGTGGTATCCCACTTATCCTCCAGGCAAATGGCGAGATGGTACCTAACTTAAGGCCACGGCAGCTTCCTTCCCTCTTCCTTGTCCATCCTTCCAATCTTCCCATCCCCCCCCCCCCGGAAGGCACCTGTTCAGCATAGCAGGTGAGGCCGCCTGGGCGAGGTATTTGTCTCCCTCCCCAGTTATATCCCCGACTCAGTAGTCTCACGGTCCAGGACACTACCCTTGAGGCAGTAGAGGTGGTATTGCTCGCTGAGTCCGAGGGAAGAACCAACCCTGGAGGGTAAACAGATTAAGAAAGAAAGAAAGAAAGAAAGAAAGAAAGAAAGAAAGAGTAATAATATTGATATTAGTGTTATTAACAAGTGGTGTATATTGCCAGAAAACACATTTTGTCGGTTAGAGTAAACAAGTGCAGGATTTATATTCGCCACATTGGCTACTTGCTATTTGTTAAAAATGAAGCCATGTTTTCCAGGGTTGACTTAGTTAAATGTAACAAAAGCTTTTCAGTCTGTCAAACACACAGCAAATACAATGTAAATTAAAACACTATAAACATATCTGTAAAACACACACTAACATACAAAGAATGACATGTTTCGTTCTACAAGAACATCCTCAGATTCTATCAAATCACTTAAAAACAAGCTTGTATATGTACAGTATTGTTTACGTAGCGTAAACTTGTCAATGATAGAGAGATTAGTGATAACATGAAACAGTAATGACAAAAATAAAAATATATACAATTATTAATATTATGAAAAAACTTACGTATTTATCTAGACTGCCGATGATAACTCCGTTGTCACTAAACACTATTTCAGTCCTGTTATTCAGTACTGTTATTCATCCTGAAATAGTGTTTGGTGACAACGGACTTAACATCGGCAGTCTAGATAAATACACAAGTTTTTTCATTATATTAATAATTGTATATATTTTATTTTTTGTCATTACTGTTTCATGTTATCACTAATCTCTCTATCATTGACAAGTTTACGCTACGTAAAAAATACTGTACATATACAAGCTTGTTTTTAAGTGATTTGATAGAATCTGAGTATGTTCTTGTAGAACGAAACATGTCATTCTTTGTATGTTAGTGTGTGTTTTACAGATATGTTTATAGTGTTTTAATTTACATTGTATTTGCTGTGTGTTTGACAGACTGAAAAGCCTTTGTTACATTTTACTTGCTATTTATCATATCAAGATATTTTTGTTCTTTAGAATACATACATACATACATTATCATTATAGACTGTTATGCCTTTCAGCGTTCAGAATATGGAGGGAAAATTGCACTGATGATAAAAGTTGAAAAATGAGTTTTCAGTTTTACACTCACTTTATCGCTGTCGGTGTCTAGCCCACTCCTTACATCATTCAAAAATGACTTCATGAGCGAAGCCCCATCATTAACCGAAGCATTAGGGGAGACGGAGAATGAATTCAATTATTATCGAAAAAGCAGATACAGCTCCATTTTCCCAATAAATCTTATAAAAATGTATACAGACTTATCATCGTCTGTCAAATTATCATTCTCAGACATGTGGATAAGGTCATGGCATCTATTGACATCACGTTGCTTGAAGCAAACAACGGCACATATCAGAGGCAGTTGTGTGTCCAGAAAAACTCTTTTCAGACACCGGGTCCGATACTCTCCCGGAAATCCAGGACGAATAGCAATCCAAGGTAAGGTGTCCGTCAGTCTTTTCACACTGCCCCTGATCTTCAATCTGATTAGCGCCTGTGGATCTGCTGCTGTTACAGCAGATAAACATAATAAAATCTATTTGATTCCTGCGCCATGAGTAGTGGTGAATAAGCAGACGATCCACAACCAGGACCTTTAAATTCAGCTCAAATACCACAAACTTCGTCAAAGAACGTCGATTACCGGGCTCTTAAAGGTGGCAACATGGCAGCGTTGTTTACTATGTGACACGTGAGCATTGTTACTTGGAAAAGGGGATGTAGTGAGCCTGACTCTGTCTATTAATCAATCATATCTAACCGGGCGAGCTGGCCTTGCGGTTAGGGGCGCGCAGCTGTGAGCTTGCATGCGGGGGATGATGGGTTCGAACCTCACTGTCGGCAGACCTGAAGATGTTTTTTCCGTGGTTTTCCATTTTCACACCAGGCAACTACCGGGACTGTACCTTAATTAAGGCCACGGTCAATTCTTTCCTACTCCTAGATCCTTCACATCTTATCGTCACCATAAGATCTATCTGTGTCGGTGCGACGTAAAACATTAGAAAAAAAAGAATAATCTTATATAAAATGTATTTTATCCCACCCTTCTTTCTTTCTTTCTTTGTTTCTTTCTTAATCTGCTTACTCTCCAGGGTTGATTATTCCCACGGACTCAGCGAGCAATACCGCCTCTACTGCCTCTATACTCATATTATAAAGAGGAAAAATGTGCATATTTGTTTGTAACGGATAGACTCAAAAGCTGCTGAATCGATTTTAAAAATTACTTCACCTATAAGAGCTACATTGCAAGTGAGAAACATGGGCTGTATTTTATTTTCAAAAAAATTTGGGGGCGGGGGGGCGACGAGGGGAGATATAAGAATGTTAAAATAACAGGCTAATATAGGCGAAATTGAATTTGTCGTACAAGGACGAGACAAAGCTCATTTTAAGCCCCTTGACGCAAAGAACAAAACTCGGTAAACCCTTAGGGTTCGAAAACCATGTTCGAAGGCCCTAAAACCAACGTTATGGAGATATTGGAACCACACTACCCCTGTTCTAGGAATCGGATAAAGAAACGAACGGCCGTAACCATGGCAACGTCAGCTCCATGATTCTACAGCAGCGAGATTATGCATGTACGTTTGGGCATAGGTGCCAACCAAAATTGATACACATATGATTTACTATCTGGAAAAAATAAACTGTTGTGGAAGACGCACATAGCACTCCTTTGGGCGGGGATGGAAAGGGAGTAAAGTATAAAAATAATAGCCCCGAAGATCTCCGTAGAACAGCGACCAGCGGTTGCCGAAGCGCCTCCGCTTTTACGTACTGGCTTAGGTTTCAGCATTTTGCGGAGTCTGTTACCCATAGTTTAAACTTTCTGTCAAATCATGGAGTAGTAGGATCACTGATGTTATAAGTCCCGATATTTTGGTCCACTTTTATGATCATTGTAACCACGAAAACAATCTATATACTGTACACAATTGTCAAGATGTTGCGCCCGTGACTTGAAAAAATTTCTCAACATTTATACTCAGATTCATTATATGATGTGCGACATGAGTGACAAGCCCTGAGAATTATAATTCTCGATAATTAAAGTAGTTTCTTTTATGCATCGCGTATTTCCTTTATCATTTGTAATAGTTATAAAATGTCGGATCAAACAAATACATTCAATAATATTTATATTGTGGTACTATCTAGCGGAAGTATACTTACACTAAACCTGCAGCTTTATGAAGGGAGCAGGTATATCTAGGTGGGAATGAAAGAAAAACATGGTAGCAAAAGATCTTAGAGGTCGACGCTAATTAGGAACTAATATTTAGAGGCCCCGACGAAGAAAAGAAGAAGAAGATACACTATAATTCCAAACATGACAAATAATTTCTGCGTACTTAAATACACCAGTGATATAAATATATAATGAAGTCAGTCACACCGATAGTATGTGTAACTAAAGCCAGTTTCTGATAACCCGTACGAAGAACGGGTACTTCTGCTAGTGTAAGATAAAAGGAATATCCGATCATACCACTTGAAATAAATAACACACTAATAAATAAATAAATAAATAAATAAATAAATTAATAAATAAATAAATAAATAAATAAATAAATAAATAAATAAATAAATAAATAAATAAATAAATAAATAAATAAATAAATAATACCAACTACAAAATACTCTTGCCGTGGCCTATAAAAACCGAGCACTTTGTTCTAAGTTTTGTTGACTTCATTGAACAATTCTCAATCGGATTAAACATGTGATTGAGACTAGTGATTAAGCAGATCCGCTGAGAATTGTTTTAAAATGTTAATTACTGCACGGCTTTTTGTGCCTGGAGTGTCAGAAGACATGTTTTTTAACTGGTTTACGTTGCACCGACACAAATAGGTCTTACGGCGTCGATGGGACAGGAAGGTGCTAGCAGTGGAAAGTAAGTGGTCTTGGCCTTAATTGAGGTACAGCCCCAACATTCGCCTGGTGTGAACATGGGAAACCACGGAAGTGGGGTTCGAACCATTATCACCCGGATTCGAGCTCACAGCTCCGCGCCCCTAACCTCACGGTCAACTCGCCCGGTGAGGACATGTTCGGCTCACCTGATGCCCATAGGCGACCTGTGCGCCTGGATGATGATGATTTCGACGAATGAGTCACCATTAACAGCGTAATATGCCCTCACTCCATTTGCGCACCGCGGAGAAGTTTGGAATTGTATTGAACCCATGACCTTTAGCTTAAAGGGTTCAGTATCTAGGCTTTTGGCACCCTATCCAGTGATTAGAATTTGCATACCACCACCTCCCCTACCCTGTCGGCCAACAATTTGTTTCGACCAACGGGACTCGAACCGGCTAACAACGGTGTCAGTCCAATTATTTCAAGGCCTTAACGATCATGGTCACCAGACAGGCTCCGCAGAGGAAAATCCATACGTCTGCTGCATAGTCCTTCCAAAGAGAATAAATGAATCAGATAGTCATACTGTGTTTTCCTTACATTTAATGCTTTATCAACTTTAATTTCTTTTTTTTTTTTGGTGAAATATGATTCACCTCAAATGTAGATACAAAGCCTGTGGATATCCAAAGCAAATATATACCTTTCAGTTTATTATTGTTTCGGAGAAACGTGTACCTGCGGTAAACTTATACAATACCATGGCGCTCATTATTTTTTGTGCGTTAAAGAGCGATCGTACGAGGCTGTGTGTGCGTGCGTGTATATGTGTGCATTTAATTCTGAACAAAGTAAAACTCTCATATTATACTTGAATGAGTTGGAAGTGAAAATCCGTAAAATACTCCCGCCACAAGTGCCCCTCTAAGCAGCCTGAACTGGAACTCAAACCACTGACTTTTTTTTTTTTTACGACCACTGTGACCCAAACTAGCGAGTGCTCTTCAAGGTGACCTATGCATGCAAATGATGATTCCAGAAGTGTTCACTGTCCAATATTTTCCACTTGACCGAGATATCAGCGGTTGCTTTTGTTCCATAAGTGTTTTTCATTGATTCAGAAAATAGAATGCTCCATGTAAATTTACGTCCGTCTCTGTGATGTAATGGTCAGCGTGATTAACTGCCACCCCAAGTGGCCCGGGTTCGATTCATGGCTCTGACACGAAATTCGAAAAGTGGTACGAAGACTGGAACGGGATCCACTCAGCCTCCTCAGCTATCCTCGAAGTGGTTTTCTGTGGTTTCCCACTGTTTCTCCAGGCAAATGCCGGTTTCGTACGTAACTTAAGACCACAGCCACTTCCTTCCCTCTTCCTTGCCTGTCCCTTCCAATATTAACATCCCCCCCC
The DNA here is from genome assembly GCF_040414725.1 of Anabrus simplex. Lineage (NCBI taxonomy): Eukaryota > Metazoa > Arthropoda > Insecta > Orthoptera > Tettigoniidae > Anabrus > Anabrus simplex. The sequence goes on along the minus strand of NC_090269.1, from coordinate 366,140,115 downwards.
CCCCACAAGGCATTGCATTACAGGTGAAGCCACCTGGCCGAGGTACTGGTCCTCCTCCCCAGTTCTAACCGAAAGTTTTACGCTCCAGGACACACCCCTTGAGGCGGTAGAGTTGGGATTCCTTGCTAATTCCGAGGGGAAAACCAAGCCTGGAGGGTAAACATGTTAAGAAAGAGAGACAGGAGGAAGGAAATCATCACTAATATAGAGTTAATTAATGATTAGACAGGATATAAAGCACACTCATTCCCTTGAATTACTGGTAGCAGGCTACGGATATTAATTTTTTTTTTGCCATGGGTTTTACGGCGCGCCGACACAGATAGGTCTTATGGCGACGATGGGATAGGAAAGGCCTAGGAGTTGGAAGGAAGCGGCCGTGGCCTTAATTAAGGTACAGCCCCAGCATTTGCCTGGTGTGAAAATGGGAAACCACGGATATTATTATGATTATGATTATGATTATTATTATTATTATTGTTGTTGTTATTATTATTATTATTATTATTATTATTATTATTATTATTATTATTATTATTTGAAAAATTAATCGTAACTCCCTTCGAATAAATATGCTGGCGTTGTTTATGACTGTTGCATGTGAAGGAGAATTAATTGTGGTGTAGATCACTGTAAACGCTGTGTTTGTTCTTTCCTTCCATCTCGTTATCTTGCTAATGATAACACAAACATCGGTATATATATCAACGTAACAGTAATTAGAACACATTATACCTCACACAGAGTAAATACGCGAAGCTGAAGACTGTGAAGTCCAGCACGAGCAAAGAAAACAATAACCAAAGGGGAAACTTCAACCTTAACTTCTAAAGCACGTTATGTTCAGTTACAGAATAAACACATTCAAAATTATAACATAATTATCCTTCTCCCTTTACATCATGTATACAGTATTTTCTTATTTCTCTGTTCTCTTTCGAGTTGACCCATTTCCTTTAGCAATATCAAGATTATCTCTGTACTCCTACCATACGGGTAGTGTACTACGCTGAATGCGCTCTCTTAATCCAGGTATAGAGTGTGTGCGAACACTTTAGTCCATTCCACGAACCTTAGTTCTTCGCCTTATCTTGTTTCCTATTTTTTATAATAATAATAATAATAATAATAATAATAATAATAATAATAATAATAATAATAATAATAATAATAATAATAATAATAATGATAATGATAATGATAACAAAACCGGCAAATATTATCAGGGGAACCTTAACAGGTGCAAATTCTAAGGTGAAGTTCATGGGGAACTTGTCTCAGTCATATGAAATGAACCCGGGTTTGTGACAAGGTGATAGTTATTCACCACTACTATTCAATACTGCCCTGGAGAAAATTTAGAGAATTTGGAATTGCGAACTTGAAAATCAAGGAATAACCCCGATGTGCTTAGGAACAAAATCGGGAGGAATCAAAGTCAACTATTTGGTTTTCGCTGAAGATTTTGCGATACTTTCAGAAAACCTACAGGGTGCGGCATTACAGATCAACCTCCTAGAAAAGATCACTAGCAGGACGGGACTTAATGTAGGATCTTGAAAAAGAAGACCAAGATCGCAATGAATAACAAACATCAATCACAATTCCTTGAAGCAGAGATTGGACGGATTCAGAGGGTTAAAATATTCAAATGCTTTGCTGAAATCATACAAGAGAACGGACTAGAGAAAGCTGCTGTAGATGATCGTATCTCAAAATGGAGATAGTTTATAGATTAACTAAAAACATCTACAACAAGAAATGCATCTCATGGAATGCCAAAATAAACCATTACAACATTGTAGTAAAAAAAATAATGCCTCTGTTCCAGCGAATACCTCTCCATGAATCATAAGCTGGAGAAGCTGGAGATCCTAGAAAGAAGAATTCTACGGAAAATCTTGGGCCCAATCCAGACTGAAACCCGCTGGAAACTTCGGAGCAACAATTAAACCTAAAAAATGTGGGAAAATTTCAGAAACAATGAAAAATAGGAGGTTATAATTTCTGGGACATTGGTACAGATTGGGCAATATCAGACTAACCAGAAAGTTATTCGACTACTTGTGAAACAAGAAGACAACAAGATGGATTAAGGAAGTTCGTAAAGATCTAGAGAAGTCCAGTGTCAGGAAGTTCAGATGTTAGAAAGGAAAATATTTCGGACCCTGATTCAAAATTTGGAAGGGTTTCAACTCAAAACAACTACAAGGACGGGAAGAGCCTGGAAGGATGAACAGAAGAAACAGCATAGCCCCCATATGAAACAGTACTGGAGGAAGAGGCAACTTCAGATAAAGAAAAAATGAAATGTAGCGTGATCCTAAGTGGTCCCTCCGCAAATAATAATAATAATAATAATAATAATAATAATAATAATAATAATAATAATAATAATAATAATAATAATAATAATAATGTGCTTTCTGAGTCATCACCCCATACACTTGTTTGATGCAACTCTCCATGCCACCCTATCATTCGCTAAAAATTTCATTTCTAGGTAAATACTACATCCTATATCTGCTCTAATCTGTTTGTCACATTCATACGAGGGGCGTGCTATATTGTTTTACACATTATTTTTTATACGTTCGGGTATGGTTCACATTTCACTTTTGAAGGTGGTGATGTGTAACTAGTGCCTTGTTCCACCCTTTAGTAGCAGCACACGTACAGAGGTCAACAAATGCACTCGTCATAGCTATTTAATGAAAATACTGTGAGCGTAGCAGCAGACAGCATGGAAAGAAACCGTCAGGGACAGCGCTATACGACTTGGTTGTTATGGAAAGAAGGCGTGACTACTGCAGAAATTCATCGGTGCTTGGTGGCAGTCTGTGGAGAACGTGTGCCTTCACGGAAAACAGTTTACAGCTGAGTGGAAGGTTGGAAAACAGGGTGCACATCGGTGCTGGAAGGAATGTGACAGTGTCAACACCAGCCAACATTGCCCGAGTCGAACAGGCCATCCAAGGAAACAAGTGCATCACATTTACGGAAATTGAGGCAGCCACGGGACTTAGCCGAAACACCCTGCAGTGGATCGTGCAAGGCCACTTACAATTGGGGAAGGTGTCATCCACGTGGGTGCCTAGAATCTTGTCTGCAGACGAAAAGCAGAGGCGTGTGAAAGTGTGCAGAGAACTTTTGCAACGCCATGATCAAGATCCAGCCAACTTCATGGCTAAGCCTGTGACTGGTGATGAAACATGGCACCATTACCATGAGCCACAAACGAAATAACAGTCGATGCAATGCAAGCATAGGGGCAGTCCATCGCCAAAGAAACATGAACGGGACCATGAAGAAACTTCTGCGTGGTCGCCGTTCTGCGGATTTCACACAAATGGACACCGCTGTCATGGCATGGGTACGCAGAACTTCGAAAGAATCCTCTCATGAAGGTCTGGAGGGACTGACACATCGATCGCAAAATTGCATACAGTTACAAGAAGATTATGTTGAGAAGGTGGACGTAACAACAGATGTGTAATGTACTTCATTTAGGTACAACAAATAAATTGTAAAAAAATAAATAATAGTACGCCCATTGTACTTTGATATAGGCCTACCGAGCTCGATAGCTGCAGTCGCTTAATTGCGGCCAGTGTCCAGTATTCGGGAGATAGTAGGTTCGAACCCCACTATCGGCAGCCCTGAAAATGGTTTTCCGTGGTTTCCCATTTTCACACCAGGCAAATGCTGGGGCTGTACCTTAATTAAGGCCACGGCCGATTCCTTCCCACTCCTAGCCATTTCCTGTTCCATCGTCGCCATAAGACCTATCTGTGTCGGTGCGACGTAAAGCAACTAGCAAAAAAAAAAAAAAAAAAAAAAGATATAGGCCTACACCTCACGTTCTCACCAACTACACTTGCCTAAACTGAACGAGTCCTGAGTGTCTTGAGATGAGTCTTATCATTATATCTGTTTTTCTAGTCAAATTTAGGCAAGTCGATATCCTGTCACAAATTCGATTCAGTATCTCTTCATTCGTGGTTCGATCTACCAATCTTACCTCCAGCATTCTTCTGTAACACCACATTTCAAAAGCTTCTACTCTCTTTCTTCCTGATCTAGTTATCGTCCTTGTTTCACTGCCATACAATACCACGTTCCAGACGAAAGTCTTCAAAAATATCTAATTCCTATATCCATGTTCGAAGTGAACAAATTTACTTTCTTAACTAGCAAATGTACCCGTGCTTCGCTACGGTATTCTACACTGTATTCGGATTTATCCGTAAATTATTGCAAAGACGGTCAGTACGATTATATTAAATTGCATGTCTCTTAGCGCTATCCGAGAAATAAAACAGGGAGGACGCCATGCGTTGTTTCCGACGTAAGGTAGGCATTGGGGAAGTTTTGAAGATAACGGCAGGCCACATTTCCTACTGCCAATCACAATCGAGTTACGGAGTTTCTACTATAATGGCAGGCTCACTTGCCAACTGCCATTCACAATAGAGATGGAGAGTTTTCATTATAAAGATAGGCACCTTTTCGTAATGCCAGTCACAATCGAGCTGGAGAGATCTGATTATAATCGAGAAGTGCAGCGTATCTACAATCGAGACACAAGAATAAGTCATAGATCTCTCGAAATTGAACGAGGATTGTGCTATGTGTTTTCTGATACGACTTACCATGTAGCCACCAATTGTTCCGAAACCTTAATTAAAAGTACATCCATATTTCTCTATTTTCCGAGCCCAAAAGTTATACATTTTAACAGCTTCGAATTCTTGCTCAAAGGAAAGAGTGTCCAGGTTTCGGGATTAGCATTCGCATACATACGGAGTAATTAAGGAAGAAAGTATTACACAAAGTTGAAATTAATAGAAAATAGGATTATAGGTTAGGAGAGCCGGATGGGACAAATATGTATAAAGCAAGTGGATGTATTGGAAAACAAAATGTCCCTCAATAAACTGTGATGGTATGAGTTACGGATATAAGAAGGCTGTAAAATAGGAGACATTCAAGCGCAGGGATTCTTAGGTAAACAGATAAGAAGATATATGGTCAATCAATCAATCAATCAATCAATCAATTAATCAATCAATCAATCAATCAATCAATCAATCAATCAATCAATACTGATCTGCAATTAGGGCAGTCGCCCAGGTGGGAGATTCCCTACCTGTTGTTTTCCTAGCCTTTTCTTAAATGATTTCAATGGCATTGGAAATGTATTGAACATCTCCCTTGGTAAGTTATTCCAGTCCCTAACTCCCCTTCCTATAAATGAACATTTGCCCCAATTTGTCCTCTTGTATTCCAACTTTATCTTCATATTTTGATCTTTTCTACTTTTAAAGACGCCATTGAAACTTATTCGTCTACGCCATTTCTCTGCTGACAGCTCGGAACATACCACTCAGTCGAGCAGCTCGTCTCCTTTCTCCCAGTTCTTCCCAGCCCAAACTTTGCGACATTTTTCTAACGCTACTATTTTGTCAGAAATCACCCAGAACAAATCGAGCTGCTTTTCTTTGGATTTTTTCCAGTTCTTGAATCAAGTAATCCTGGTGAGGGTCCCATACACTGGAACCATACTCTAGTTTGAGTCTTACCAGAGACTTACAAGCCCTCTCCTTTACATCCTTACTGGTGTTATTACTTAAGCGTAAGGAGATAAGACAGAGGCAAGAAATTAAAACAGAAAACAGAAGTAGAATAGAAATACATTAAAAATTATAGCAAATACCAGAAAACACCTTACGGTATGAAATAATGGGCTACAATCCACTGTACTCTTCAAATATTAACAGCGCCGCTTAGTGCTATTCGAGGACGATTGTAACCTCCAACGGTATTCCACCAATATCCCGCAGAATGGCCGATTTACGTCTCTCTTGCTTTCTACCCAAGGAACAACCACGAGTTTACGGGAATAATGACGAATATTCCAATACTTTACTTCTCTGCTGGCAAGCAGCCAGAAACGTTGCTATGGTAACCTGTAGGTTCGTTGTCGGTCTGTCGGTCACTCAATGTTGAGCACGAGACCTGCAGAAAATAGTAATATTCTTCGTCATTTGAACAGTAAGCGAAATTATGTACATAACAAAAGCTATTTATAATGCAGGGAAGGTTGACGTACACTCCACTGATTCTTAGTGAAAATCAATAGTATAAGTGAAATTGGAAGAAAACTATTCTGGTTATCCTACAAACCTCCCGTCTATTCAGAGATGTTTAAATCATATGTATATCAAAACCTTCCCCGGGATGATTATACTATAAATAATAATAATTACTATTATTATAATTATAATAATGAAGGCTTAAGGTCCCACTGACTACATCATAAGATACAACCAACGGGCGAGTTGGCTGTGCGGTTAGGGGCGCGCGGCTGTGATCTTGCATCCGGCAGATAGTGGGTTCGAACCCCATTGTACGAAGCCTTGAAGATTATTTTCCGTCGTTTCCAATTTTCACACCAGACTCTAACTTAATTAAAGCCACTGCCGCTTCCTTCCCACTCCTAGGCCTTTCCCTTCCCATCATCATCATAAGACCTAACTGTTTCGGTGGGACGTAAAACAAATTTTAAAAAATAAAATACTACCAGACTAAGCAAGGAAATAGTAGGTTAAATTAATAGTAGTTCAGGAAAAGGTCTAAAAATATGGCTAGTTCTGTTAATAAATACAACACAGCAAGTTTTAGAAAATAAATTTCCAATCTTATGGCCAGTAAAAATCCATCACAGAACTAATAATAACGGAAATAATTACAATGTTATATTCATTTCCAAGTCTTGTGTGTGGGAGAAGGATGTACACTAAAATTAAAATGAGAAAGATATTTTTAGACCATTTTACAATTTAAGGGATCGGTTTCAACCCAACCAGGTGTCAACCTCAGCCTTATAATCGAAAACATCGTCAAGTTATACAATGTAAATACAATCATTAAAATCCCTCACTGTATGCATTATCTCAAGACATAAAATACACATTAAAATACATAACGACCATATAAAAGACAGTTAAAACACCACATGTGGAATTCAAATAAAAGTTTTGGTGAACTGACCGCTGTAAACGAGTTCTGTTCGACTGGAAGTCTGAAATGTGTCACTCAGTTCACATTTGTTCCTTTTGTATACCCCATTTTTATAGTACCAGTTTACACAATGTTAACGGTAATTGTAATGTAATTTTAATTGTGGTGGCTAAGGCGGCAGCGCACTGGCCTCTTACCGCTGGATTCCGTGGTTCAGCTCCCGGTCACTCCATGTGAGATTTGTGCTGGACAAATCCAAGGCGAGAAATTTTTCTCCGGGTATTCCGGTATTCCCTGTCATCTTTCATTCCAGCAACATTTTCCAATGTCATTTCATGTGTCAGTCATTAATCATTGCCCCAGAAGAGTGCGAAAGGCTTCGGCAGCCGACACAGTTCCTATCCTCGCAGCTAGATGAGGGCTTTATTCATTCCATTCGTGACCTGGTCGAATGACTGGAAAACAGGCTGTGGATTTTCATTTTTCAATTTAATTTAATTGTATCGTATTGCAAGGTGGATAAATTCATACCTATTCTCTTGAATAGATGTCAACACGGATAAAACATGAAGTTCTTAACTTACGAGTCTTGCGTTTGTTGATATTAATCTTACCCTTTAATCCTTCCCAATATTTGAATATACAGTCTGTACCAAAGGCCGCCTTGAGTGGACGTGTCGGTGACGTTTGCTCAGCGGGAGTTACCTCGACAAGTGAAAGTGCATTTGTACGACAGATAGGCCACGTAGGTGGTTCATGTGAATCAAGGAAAGCAATCTGATTCACACCTGGAATGAAAGTATGGTCGAATGTCGCGGTAGAAAGAAAGCAATGCAATTTATTGAAGTACTAAGCCAATTTAAAATTGCAAAAATTCTCATTTTTTCAAGAAAGCTCGACAACGAGCTAGTCCAGTAACCCAAGGTCCAACATGCAATTCTCAAGAAAATAATCCAAATGGTAAACAATTAAATACAAATAATTTTTTAACCTTATCAACATAAATAAAATTCTTCCATTATTACGACACTACCATTTGCTACCGTTTAGACATTCGTAATGTGGAAATTTTGTTCAATTATTTGTAGTAGTTTAGTGAGGTCTCTGGCACCTTCTCCTCCTCACCGGGCTGCCCTTTCGTATGCTACCTCTGTGTGGAGAAATGTAATTACTATTGCTTGTCTTATTTTCATATGCGGGTGGGGTGGTGGAATGCATCTACAATATCTCCTAGATGTCGAATTGAAATGGGCTAAGTTAGTACTCAACATCTGATTAATGATTATGCACACAAATCAACTTTTACATGTTTCACCCAACATGCACTACATCTTGGGTAGCTTGCTCGACATCGAAGAGCTCAGTTGTGAGGATAAAGCGGTAGTGAAGGTTATTGCCTTAATAGGAATTACCGAGCTCGATAGCTGCAGTCGCTTAAGTGCGGCCAGTATCCAGTATTCGGGAGATAGTAGGTTCGAACCCCACTATCGGAAGCCCTGAAGATGGTTTTCTTTGGTTTCCCATTTTCACACAAGGCGTATGCTGGGCCTGTACCCTAATTAAGGCCACGGCCGTTTCCTTCCTACTCCTAGCCCTTTCCTGTCCCATCGTCGCCATAAGGCCTATATGTGTCAGTGCGACGTAAAGCAACTAGCAAAAAAAAAAAAAAAGGAATTAACACTAGGAGCCCGCCTTGTTGCCATGATCGTTAAGGCGCTGAAGTCTAAACGGTCTGACACCGAGGTTAGCCTGTTCGAGCCCCGTTGGTCAAAACATTTTCACCATCAGAATGCTGGCCGGCAGGGTAGGGGAGGTGGTGGTATACAATTTCTAATCACTATATTGCGTGCCAAAAAACAAACAAACCAACCCCATGGCACTACAGCCCTTGAAGGGCCTTGCCCTACCAAGCGACCGCTGCGCAGCCCGAAGGCCTGCAGATTACGAGGTGTCGAGCGGTCATCACGAAGAATCATCTCGGTCGTTATTCTTGGCTTTCTAGATCGGGGCCGCTATCTCACCGTCAAATAGCTCCTCATTTCTAATCACGTAGGCTGAGTGGACCTCGAAGCAGCCCTCAGGTCAGGTAAAAATCCCTGACCTGGCCGGGAATCGAACTCAGGGCCTCCGGGTAAGAGGCAGGCACGCTACCCCTACATCACGGATCCGGCATTGCGTGCCAAAAGCCTGAATTAAATTCCATACCTCTCCGCAGTGCTCATATGGATTGAGGGCATATGACGCTGTTGATGGTGATTTGTCCGTCGGATGGGGACGTAGAGTCTAGATCAGACACATCGCTGATATTTAATAGGAGTAGGCTATGTGCCGGCACTGGGTTTCACCCTCTCTTTACTATTATATATCATATAAATCATTTAATCTGATATAATTAAATCCCCTGATGCGGTTGACGTCGGGAAGGGCATCCGGTCGTAAAAACTCGCTACGAATATTCATCTCACTTCGTACCCGACCCCGTAGAAGAACGGGACAAGGGTTGGGCACGCATGCAGGAATTACAACTAGGAGCAACCGTCCTGAATTAACACTAATCAAAAGGAATGTCCGACACTTCCAAGATTAAAGGTATCGACTAAAGGGCAGGTAGGGTCAAGAAGAGTTTGAAAATAAAAGGCTCTCTATGTCTCGCAAACCTATTACCTCAAAGTAGTAAAACATTAAAAGTTGACTAAAAGATGTTAGATAGGAAATGTGTAGGTTAAGCGCCTAACACAGGCAAAGTTAGACTCAGCTATGAGGCTACTGGTCACTAACTCACGATCCCAAGTTAAGAGCCCTAGTCCTCTTCTTTTAGTCGACAGGTAGGGGTTACTCCTACAGATGCATCTACCACCCCACCCGCAGAGGAAATAAGACAAGCAATAGCGATTACATCCCTCGACATATGGTTAGCGTTGGATAGGGAAGAATGCTGAGGAGAAGGAGGCAACCGAAACCCCACAAATCCACTACTGTTATTTTAATATAGTGGATCTGTCTGTTGTAGGGACATTCTTGATTATGAACGTTTTTTGGATTGTGGACATATTTCATGTGTGGGCGTAGCCAAACGGCGGTTTTATTTTTGTACAGTGTACCTTTTAGGCATGACTACGTCTCCGATCACCAATTTCAATTCATTTCGTCAAGTAAACACCGGATCTGTCATCAACATCGTAGAATTTGGAGTTCGGAATGGACTTTGTTTCCTGTCTCAAACATCCGGCTACCTCGACAGTCTTTGAATTGAACAAACGATGTTAGCGTCCCGAGGTCGACGCTCTACCGGAGAGAGCTGTTGGTAGACTGTCAACCACTCGATCACAAGATTGCGAGTTCAAACTTTCAAAGCTAGTCGTAATTTTGAGAGGCAGAGAAGCCTCCATTCGGCAACCAATGTCGTACGATGTTCGTATAAAATATCAATATGGTCACATTGCGTATTTTTAAGGCAATATGTTAAAACTCAGTGATAAGAGTTGAAGTTTGTCTGATACAGTCTACTGTATGATAGAGTGAAGCAAAATAACAAATAAAAATGATACATACAGTAACTGAAAACCATGCTGTTATTATTATTATTATTATTATTATTATTATTATTATTATTATTATTATTATTATTATTATTATTGTCCGCCTCTGTGGTGCAGTGGTTAATGTGATTAGCTGCCACCCCCAGAGGCCCGGGTTCGATTCCCAGCTCTGCCACGAAATTTGAAAAGTGGTACGAGGGCTGGAACGGGGTCTACTCAGCCTCGGGAGGTCAACCGAGGATAGGTGGGTTCGATTCCCACATCAGCCATCCTGGAAGTGGTTTTCCGTGGTTTCCACCTTCTCCTCCAGGCAAATGCCGGGATGGTAACTAACTCAAGGCCACGGCCGCTTCCTTCCCTCTTCCTTGTCTATTCCTTCCAATCTCCCCCCCCCCAAAGGCCAGTGTTGAGCATAGCAGGTGTGGCCGCCTGGGCGAGGTACTCGTCATCCTTCCCAGTTGTATCCCCCGACCCAGAGTCTGAAGCTCCAGGACACTGCCCTTGAAGCGGCAGAGGTGGGATCCCTCGCTGAGTCCGAGGAAAAAATCAACCCTGGAGGGTAAACAGATTAGGAAGATTATTATTATTATTATTATTATTATTATTATTATTATTATTATTATTATTATTATTATTATTATTATTATTATTATATAATTCGCTGAGGTCATAAAGGACCACGTTAAGTCTTGTTGCATTTGATACTGAACTTGGCCTTCTTTAGAGCCCAAATTTCCCTCATTCTTTGGGAGTGGGCCTGCTTACGCTCCTCTGTCAAAGGGGGACCGTGTCTTCTTTCGGTTGCTCGTCTCGGTTTAGCCCGTTCGTCAATATTTTCTTGTGATCTTTGTTAAAGGCGTCTTCAGCTGAGATATGTAGCTTTTGCAGGTCTTCTTTGGTATTTCTAAACCGGGGAATTGTGGTTTTGGGGTTTGAATCAAAAAAGTGAAAGATTTCTTTAGTTAACTTTTTCCGTCCATTCTTTTCAGATGACCGTAAAATCGTGCCCGTCTTTTTCTGATTGTGTCGGTAATTTTCTCTATTTTGCTGTAGACTTCCTTGTTGGATATCTTTTGATGGATTCCATTTCTGTACTTTGATCCCAAGATTCCTCTCACAATTTTGCGTTCTCTTTTCTCCAGTTCTTCAAGGAGTCCTTTGTTGGCATTTAGAGACAGGGTTTCGGATGCATATAGAACTACTGGCTTCAGAACTGTTTCATAGTGACGTATCTTGGTGTTTTGGGAAATGCATTTTTTGTTGTAGATTGTGCGGGATGTTTGGTAGGCTATTTCCAGTTTGCGTACTCGCTCCTGAAGTGCTTCTTTGTCCAGTCCATTTTTCATGATGATCTCACCCAGGTATTTGAATTTGTCTACTCGGGTGATGTCCCCGTATTTTGTATGGAGTTTTGGTGGAGCCTCTTTGACGTTAGTCATTACTTCTGTTTTCTCAAACGATACCTGCAAACCTGTTTGTTCGGCAATTTCCTTTAAAATTTCAATTTGAGCTCTAGCGGTTTCTATGTCGTTTGAGAGAACAACAATATCATCGGCAAATGCTAAGCAGTCTGTTGCGATCCCCTTGGATTTGGTTCCTATTCTCAATGGACTGTAGTTGGTTTACTGTAATCTCACCGCCAGGTTCTGATGATCTTTTCAAGAGCACAGTTGAAGAGTATCGGGGATAGCCCATCACCTTGTCGGACTCCTGATCTGATGTCAGAGGAATGCGAGAGACATCCGTGGAACTTCACCTTGGATTTTGTATCGGTCAGGGTGGCTCTAATTAATGCCAGCAGTTTCAAATCAATTCCAAATTCATTTAAGATGTTTAGCAGGACTTCCCGGTCAATGGAGTCGTACGCTTTTTTAAATTCCACAAAGACAGACACATACTGCTTGGACCGTAGTGTACAATATCTGATGATCGTTTTGAGATTTTAGATCTGTTCAGCTGTTGAGCGACCTTTTCTGAATACTCCTTGGTATTCACCTATTTGATGTTCGAATTGTGCTTCCAAACGCTCCAGGATGCCAAGTGATAGAATTTTGTAAGTCACGGGTAACAAAGATATTCCTCTGTAGTTGTTGATGTTCTTCATGCTGCCTTTTTTGTGTAACGGATGGATCAAAGCTATTTTCCAATCTTCGGGTAGGGTCTCCTTGTTCCAAATTTCTTCTATTTGCTTTTGCAAGTTATCAAGTGATTCCTCTGGGGCATATTTCCATAGTTCTGCTACTACTGAGTCTTCCCCCGGCGCTTTGTTATTTTTGAGACGGGCAATGTGGCGCTTGATTTCATCTCTGTCGGGTGGTCTGGAATCTGGGTACCTGAGTAAGGGTTCCTTGGTCTCGATGGGGCTTTGCGGTTTAGAGCAATTAAGTAAATTCTTGAAGTAATCTGCCAGAATGCTGCAATTTTCCTCATTTGACGTCGCCAATGTGCCGTCCTTTCGCTCAAAGCATAGAGATGGTGGTTTATAGCCAGTGAGTTTGCATTTGAAGGCTCTGTAGTACTCTCTGCTTTCATTCTTCCTAAAGTTTTCTTCTATCTTTTCAATGAGATATTTTTCGTATTTACGTTTCTCAGTTCTGAACACCCTAGCTGCTTGGCCACGTTGGGTTTTGTAGGTTTCCCAATCATTTTCTGATTTCGTAGAGTAGTACTGTTTCCACGCATTGAGTCTTTCTCGTAGGACTGATTCGCAGGTACTATTCCACCAGGCATGCTTTTTGCTTCTCTTGATTTCTGCAACGTCTTTGGCGGCCTCAACAAGGAGACTTTTGGCGTTGTTAAAGTCACAGTCATTTGATCTAGCCTTCTCCTGGAACTCCTCGACCCTTTGCCGAAGTTTATCGTTGTCGAAGCGTGTGATCTGTTTGGTTGTCTTCCTTGTGTTTGCGGGAATTGGTTTGAATTTGATAACAGACATATAATGATCTGAGGCCACATTGATGCCTTTCTTTACCTTGACATTCATAATCTCAGGGCTGTTTCTCCTGGAGATTGCAACATGATCAATTTGGAACTCTCCGAGGGCTTGGACGGGAGAACGCCAAGTCATTTGCTTTCTGGGTAGATGGCAAAAGTGGGTCGACATGACCTGCAGGTTGTGATTTTCGCAAATGGACACCAGTCTTTTGCCGATGGGATTGGTTCTTTTGTGAGCAGGGTAATTTCCTATAACTTTCTTGTACTTCTGTTCACGATCTAGTTGGGCATTGAAGTCACCCAAAAGAAACTTGACATGGTGTTTGGGGATTTTGTTTAATTTTTCATTCAGTAGGTCCCAGAAAGTATCAACTTCGTCTGGATCATACTTGTTCTTATCGTTTGTAGGAGCATGTGCGTTAACTAGGGCGTAGGTTTTGTTCGCGCATTTAATTGTGAGTATAGACAATCTGTCATTCACAGGTTCGAAATTTGCAACCGATTTAAGGATCTTGGTTCTAACAGCAAACGCGATTCCAAGCATCACAACTCCATTGAGGGTTCCTCTTTGCGCTTTGCTCTTGAAAAATCGGTAACCTTCGGATTCAAAAATCTCTTCATCTGGGTACCTTGTTTCCTGTAGGGCCATTATGGATATCTGATTTTCGTGAAGAGCTTTGGTGAGGGTTTTCAGCTTGCCAGTTTGTGTAAGTGAATTTATGTTGAAAGTTGCTAGAAAGGTTTTAGATTTTGGCCCGAGTTTTTGACTCTTCGGGGTACACCGAGACGCTCCGACTCGTCTCTTGCATGATGTCGAGTCTCCCCCAGAATCCGAACGAGACTCGTACGCCGTTGCGTTCACTACGAGGGATTTATCCGAAGATTTACCCCCTGGGGTATGTTTCTTGAAATGTTGTGCCATCATGCTTTTTGACTTGACTTTGCTTTGGACTGGTACCCATCCTTTTACAACTAGGGTTGTTAGCCCTAGAGGTTGCCTCAAGATGTTTTCTGGCTTCTAGTCATTTACCAGTCTTCGCCGTAACCCTGGCAAGGGACCAGTTTTTTTTCACGGTGGTATTTTATTTCCCTACTACCCTCTGACTCTGCTGGCGGCAGAGCCAGCGAGCTTCTCCAATTCCAATGGTACGCGCCCGATGGAGGTAACCGGTAAATCCCCACACGGGTATTATTATTATTATTATTATTATTATTATTATTATTATTATTATTATTATTATTATTATTATTATTATTATGATTTCGTTTCGGCAAGCTATTTACCACGCTATTTTAACAATTTTCAACAGGCGATGTTAGCGTCCCCAGGTCGACGCTCTATCAGAGAGAGCTATTGGTGTACTGTCAACTTCTCGATCACAAGATTGCGAGTTCAAGCTCGCTTTAACCCTCGCCCAGTACTCCCGCATCCCTCTTCGGTGAGCTTCCTTCCGTTCTTCGTCCCACATCTTGCCTCTCTTCATTTAAGGTTTTTATTCGAAAATTCTGTAGACCTTCACGTTTCTTCTTTAAAGAGTCACGTTGCAATATGTCGTCACGTAAGATCCCCAGTTGATGTAAATCATTCTTTACTTCGGTGAACCAGACCCCTTTAGTTTTCTTATTCAGAAAGTAGGCGATGATTCGAGTGGACAATTGTTCTGGTCTCATTGGTGTTAAGGGACCACAGAAAAAATCCTCCTTTTCCTAATATGTTTATTTATTTTCACATGAAAATGTAGTTTAGGATTGTGCCTTATCCTATATTCTCCATTTTACTTTACTGGATCAAAGATCTTCCTCACAATCTTCCTTTGTTTGCCTTCTAGATGTTCTGCCAGACCTTTCTCATTCATTGAGAGGCATTCTGCTGTATATAGAGCTTCAGGTCAAATTATTATGCACTAATGTCTAAGCTTAGATTTGAAAGATTTGTTATAGATATATTTGGTAAGGTGGTAGGCCATGTCCATCTTGTTGATTTTTGATTTCAGTGCCTCGTTTTCCGAAATATTAGGTTCTATCCACTCGCCTAGGTATTTGAATTTCTCTTCCCGTTTTATTTTGCCCTGATTGACCTGTAGAATTTTGGGAGCTGTCTTGATGTTTGTTACGAACCGTGTTTTCTCAAATGAAATCTGCATGAACTTGATAAAGAAGACTATAAATCTGGTAAGATGAAAAAGAAATTCACAAAATTATTGGGAGGGAAAATAAGTTCATTCGCCTCGTAAAGCTGCACACTGACTACACAGCCGAACCAGAGAAGTTGCCGCGATCACTACAGCCAAAGGTACAACGATATAATCAGCTGTACAGTCCGACTACCGCAGACATATAATACATTATTTCTAGTTTAGTATTTGTCAACAACGAAAGTTAATGGAATATTTTGCTCTGATTGTACTCTTTACTATCTGTAGGACCAAAAAGCTGTCAAGATCAAATCACCAATAACGTCTGAATAGGAAATAAATTTACTGCGTATAACAATAGTATTGATTTAGTCCGACTCGTTGGCTGAATCATCAGCGTACTGGCCTTCAGTTCAGAGGGTCACGGGTTCGATTCCCGGCCGGTTCAGGGATTTTAATCGCTTCTAATTAATTCTTCTGGCTCGGGGACTGAGTGTTAGTGTCCGTACCAACACTCTCATCTTCATATTCACACAACACACTACACTACCAACCACCAGAGAAACACGCAATGGTGATTACATCCCTCTATATAGGGTTGGCGTCAGGAAGAACATCTGGCCGTAAAACAGGACCAAATCCACATGTGCGACACAGTTCACATCCGTGACCCCACGTGTGGGAAAAGCGGTAGGGAAAGAAGAAGAAGAATAGTAGTAACTTGTAATCTTTTGTCGTTATTGTCCTGTAGATTTTTGGGACCTGTTTTGATGTTTGTTATGAAGTGTATTTTCTCAAATGAAATCTTGATAAACTTGATAAAGAAGACCACCAATCTGCTGAGATTTAAAAGAAAATCACGAATAGTCAAGAATAGGAAAATAAGGTTCTCAGTATAAACGTGTCCCTTCCTCTTGTGCCACCTCCTCACAGAAGGATGGCGTTCATTATAAAGTGTTTTCTCCCATTTCGTGACTCCCATATCATAGTCGCCGTATCGTTGAAACCCAACAAATATCGGAGGTTTCACGTCCAGGATAAGCCTGGCAAATCACCTTCACTTTCCCTTCTATTTTATCCTCCATGGTCAGTTTCATTAAGCTGTATAAGTAATTTCGAATGCTCTAATCAAAATAGACCACTTCCATTGGTTTTACAAGGACTAAGGCTTGTATAACTTCCCAGCACGTGATGTACGTCTTCACCGGTCTAGCTATTGGATCGTGAATATTCTGCGATTCATCCACAATTGAAATATCTGCTGTCGTTGCGTTGACGAATTCTTTAGTATCCATCTTCCGACGTCGTAAAGGAACATACGTAACACATAAAACGTCACAACACGCTAACGAATTTCGCATCGAATTTCTTAGTTGCACACCAGATTTTATAATATCAGAAAGATATCTCCCGAATTATTGATTCTGATTTGGATTTCTTCGTATCCTATTCTTGTACTAATCAGCATCCTAGGTAGCCTAATTGAAATGTGGCACCTAGTAAGTGGCTGGGTGGTTTCGGTCACGTAGCTGTCAGCTTGCAGTCGGGGGACAATGGGTTCGAAACAAATCGTCGGCAGTCTTTAAGACGGTTTTCTGTGGTTTCCCAATTTCACACCAGGCTTTACGTTAATTAAGGTCACGGTAGCGTCCTTCCCACTCCTAGCCCTTTCGTACACTCTCGTTGCCATAAGACCTATCTGTGACGGTGCGACGTAAAGCAAAATGTTAAGAAATTGTGGCATCCTGTTAATGATGTCTCCGTGCAGGGTGCATTTTATTTTACAAGTTGCTTTAAGTCGCACCGATACAGATAGATCTTTTGACAACGATGGTATATGAAAAGGCCAGGGGTGCAAAGCAAGCGACCGTGACCTAAATTAAGGTACAGTCCCAGAATTAGACTGGTGTGAGAATAGGAAACCACGGAAAACTATCTTCAGAGGTGCCAACAGTGGGGTTCGAACCTACTATCTCCCGAATGCAATCTCACAGTTGCGCCACCCTAACCGCACGGCCACTTCTCGGTTGGTACAACGTATGTTGACTAGCTTGGAAGATGGATCGATGCTAGAATATAAATATGGATGAGCATGGGAGTTCTGAAACCTGAAATATGACAGCTTTTCGAGATAGTCTTCGCTACATTGCAATAACTTCTCTATTTCTACAATGATCACCCTTTATTTTGAAAGTTCTTAATTAAAGACAAGTAACTGCATCTGTCTCTATAAATTACAGTAATTAAATACTCTCCTCCCAGCTGCTGGCCGTCCATTATCTGTTCTCCCCACACAAACAAGTGCTTACAAAGTTGGAGAATATTCCATCATAGGGAATAACTAAGTTGTTTTGGCGATGTATCTCATATACTTAATTAAAACGTATCTTAAAGCCACAGTGTAAAGGAAAGTGAAATATATAGAGCATTGAAATTAAATGTTAGTTTTCCTTCTGTTTGAATTGTTCAGAAGACATTAAAATTAAGTAAATAAGTAATTCACTCGATCTTCCTACTGGAAATTTGGTATTATTGTTATGTGCAGTCATTTAACATGAGTACCTGATTTCATAGACAAATTCGCGAGGAACGAAACTGCAATTCATTATCTGTCTTGTGGTAATCTATAGCTCGAGTTGAATTTGTTTTCACTATTTAGTGAATAACTACAAAATGTATGTATTTATTATTTTTTATTTATTTATTTTGTCCTTTGCAAGTGGCGAAGTTAAGGTACTTAGCCCTCTTCTACACTTAAACACATTATTTGCTATAGTTTAAGTTGTAAATTATTACAAATTAATATGATATTTATGATCATGATTATGATGGTGATGGTGTAGAGGATCTCCCAAGGGGACTTTTACGTGAACATCATAGAAAATGCTCCAAAATTTACTTAAATTCATGGTACTCCTGCTAATGAAATTTAGAATGCACTAGATTATAATTATTATGATGATTTCAATATACATTTAGAAATATTTTAAACTCATAAAAGTTGAACTTTCCCAAAAATGACCTTGTTATAATTTTAATGATTTTATGTAATATTCAATAAACTTTATCACTTCATGGTTTAGTACATGTATCCCAGAAACCAGCCACTTTACCGGAACGAAATTTTTCGTAGGTTCTCACCATAATCTGGTCTTCAAAGTAGACCGTTATCACATTTCTAGCGTGTGAGAATTCTACAGTATTAATTTTTATATTTATAAACAAGAAATATTGAAAATTTTCAGTGGTTACTCATAACTAAATATGGGAAGTATTTAACCTGCAATCCTAAATTATTCTAATATCTGCCAAATAGTTCTCTATACAATTTCATCTCTCTATGTTCAACGGTTTCTGAGATAAATGTACCAAACCATGAACTGACGACATTTATTGAATGTTTCAAAAACTCATTAAAAAATTATAAAAGTAATTTTTGGGAAAGCTCAACTTTTATGGCTTTAAAATGGTACATTTATATTGCCTTTGCTAGTGGATTAACGTCGAACTAACACATAGAAGGTTTTCAGTGACAGAGAATAAGAAAGGGCCAGGATTGGGAACGTGGCGGCCGTGGCGGCCGTGGCCTTAATTAAGGTACAGTCCTATCATTCGCCTGGTGTGAAAACAGGATATCGGGGAAAACCATCAGGACTTCTTCAACCCACCCCGTTCCGAATGAATATTCAGAGCTATGCGACCCTAACCGCACGGTCAACTCGCACGGTAACATATTGATAGAAAAATGTTACTATAGTAAAGTCGTGTGGCCTACGGAGAGGCCTTGTACAGGTCTTTCGATTTCACACCGTATAGACGACCTGCGTGTCGATGAGGATGGGGCCCTACCTAAGATTAAATCTAATGCTGAAAACGTCACAAACACCCAGCCCCCGGAGACATAACAATTAACTAATGAAAGCTAAAATCCCCGACCCGACCGGGAATCGGATCCGGGACCCATTGAACCAAAGGCCAGCATGCTAACCATTTTTCCATGGAGCCGGAATATATGTACCTAGATTACAGTAGGTAATAATAATGATTCTAAGAATAATTTAAAAAGTAAACAAGTAAGCCATAACCTAACATACACCATTAGTTCAAGAGTTAGGCAGGAGACTAATTATCTACGTGACTTAGTGCATCTCAATTCAAGTATGAATCAATGTAAAGATTTAAGTACTAGGTCATTCACTCTCACATTCACACGTGCATTCATACAACCTGGTTATGCATTTAAGAGGAAATCCCGGTAAGATCATTTAAAAAAAGAGGCTAATATCGTGCAGTTCCCAACTCTCAACGGGAGAGAATTCCATAACTTGGCATCAGACACTTGGAATGAACGGTTACATACTCACGTACAGTATGATTTATGGGTATATAGTAAGAGAGGAGTTTGGATCGAGTGTAATGCTTATGAGTGAAGGAAGTGCTTTAGATCTGGGGTAAGATACTGCCGAGGTGTTCCGTTTTGAACGTAATGATGATAAAGTGAATAAATATAAAAACAATTAAACGCGTAGTTATTTGATATGGTTATATCGCATTCTGGCTGTAACATTTTCAGAAAAAATCATAACTGAAATATTGGAAGAGTGGTCGTAAGTTTTTCTCAACTACAGAATACTGCATACTGAACTTTTTGAGTAGAAAGCGCTGTATTTTCAATAAAACGAATCAGTAGCGCAGTTTTGAGATGTATACGTATTTAATTACAGCTTAACATTTTCCAGACTTTGATACTGCTATTCGTGAACGATTCTCGGAACTGGAAATGTTAGGGTGCATCATTCATGGATGACATTGGGCTAAAACTTGATACTGTATTGATGAGGGTTTAAACCTCAAGGGGATCATTGTAAGTATGTAGATGTTAATAAAGGAATGATCTTCATTGAGGAGGTCATTTTAACGGGGTTGGTAAAGGTTTCACATCTCTTCACATGGTTATGAGGGTATTTAGAGGCTGTAATAAGGATGTAAAGGGGAGAGCATAATACTTCAAGTAGAGTATGGTTCCACTGTATGTGACCCACATCAGAACTACTTGATATGAGAACTGAAAAAGATTCAAAGGAAAGCAGCACGATTTGTTCTGGGAGATTTCCTAGAAAAGAGTAATGTTATGAAAATGTTGCAAACTTCGGGCTGGGAAGACTTCGGAGTATGGAGACGAGAAGCTCGACTAAGCGGATTGTTTCGAGCTGTCAGTGAAGAGATGGTGTGGAAAGACATTAGTAGACGAATAAACTTGAGTAACTAAGTAAACAAGAGGCTCTTGACTCGAGGCTGTTTACGATCAAACACTCTGGAGAGTTCTCCGGTGATCGGCGCTCCCTTCTCGTTCAACGGTAGCTCTACCCGTATTGTATTCACCAGGGCCCGTGTTGAATAAACAAATGACCACCACTTTAAGCTATGTACATTTGATTTTTCTGTTCTAGCTGAAGGGATCTGATCGTCGGCTTACCTTACTGAATATACTACTGTATCAGAGATCTTCGTATCAGCGTCTGAATACATAAGAACTTCATTGAATATTTGATTTTAATGAAAGTATGCACTAATAACTGAGAAAATGAAAATCAACAGACTGTTTCCAGTCATTCAACCAGATAAGGGATGGAATGAATGAAGCCCCCATCTAGTGGCGAGGATAGGAACTGTGCCGGCTGCCGAAGCCTGTCGCAATCCTCTGGGGCAATGATTAAGAATGACAGATGAAATGATATTGTAGAGTGTTACTGGAATGAAATATGACTGGAAAACCGGAGTACCTAGAGAAAAACCTGCCCCTCCTCCGCTTTGTCCAGCACAAATCTCAAATGGAATGACCGGGATTCGAACCACGGAACCCAGCGGTAAGAGGCCGGCGCGCTGCCGACTGAGCCACGGAGGCTCCACAGTATTGACTGTAATATCTACAAATGACTTGCTGTGGTCAGTAGATCAGTGGTTGATTGCGACATTGTATTGCAGTTAAGCGACCGGAATGTCAAAATAAAGGGTTGAGGGGCCCAGGGCCGGAGGGAGCTTTCACACATATGATGCAATCTGAGAAAAGGCAAGGTTTTACGATGACTTGATTTTCTCAAAAAAATATTGTTACACTATTTTTTAGTTCAATATATCCTGTATATAATGTAGATTATGGAAAATTCAGGACATTTGAAAATATTTACTGTTGTTTACTTTCTTCCAATACAAACTCCTTTATTTTTACGAAGTTCAACATTGTTACTAATTGATAATTTCGAAGCACAGTAATCAAAGCATTTGAAAAGTCTTCAAACTAAAATATTAATAATAATGTTATTTGCTTTACGTCCCACTAACTACTCTTTACGGTTTTCGGAGACGCCGAGGTGCCTGAATTTAGTCCCGCGGGAATTCTTTTACTTGCCATTAAATCTACCGACACGAGACTGACGTATCTGAGCACCTTCAAATACCACCGGACTGAGCCAGGATCGAACCTGCCAAGTTCGGGTCACAAGGTTAACGCTTCAACCGTTTGAGCCACTCAGCCCTCCCTTCTAACTACAAACACTGTGTTCAGTGCTAAATGATTTCAGCATGTTCATTTCAATTTGCACTGCTTGATGCTGTTAAATCACCATAAAACGAATGGTAAACTGATGGTTTGAAAGGTCTCATGAACTGTAGGTCTCATAGTTTCAGTGCAGCAATGTCCCTTCCTTCAGGAAATAATGTTGGCAGCCAAGCCATCAGCGTAGTAATATAAGAGGATACAGCTGCATGATCTCTTTGATGTTTAGATCCAGCCATATTTAGATATGGGATAGCTCCATCTGGCACAGAAAGTCACACCATCCCACAATGTGAGGCTTTGCATAACTGACTATGGAAAGCAGGTGGGATACCCCACATACTCGAGATATTAGCGCTTTTTAATAGATGACATAAGCCATCCAAATACCCTAAAATCTCACTTTTTACATATGTGTGGGTTAGCCGCCTCTGACACAAGTCCCCTCAGGTCTTTTAGATATGTAGGTTGCATGAAAAATCTGAAAACTGATCAAGGAATGCTGTGGCTGTGAACACCAGTGTGTAAAAACTGCTGGGCAGCGAAAAGTAAATCATGAGCTCTGAGTCCTTAACTTAACATGACAACTGATAAATTCCAGATCAAGAACAGCTGTGGAAAGTTGCACACCTGTACTCTGAGTAGGATAGACCAGTCAGAGGAATTTGTCGAGCTGACAAGCAAGGTTCGTTAGAACGAAAAGACGGGGATGTTCAAGAAGCTGCTTCTCGGAACGATACGAAAACGTTGTACCGTATCGAACGAGAACTTACAGGCGCCCGAGAGTGTATACAATAGGCAAGTCCTTGGAGAATTTTAACTAAGTGGGAGTTCCAAGACTTCTTGTCTTCCTGGTGAAAAGACTGTATGAGTAGAAAGTGACAGATCAAAACCCTACAAGATCAAAAAGGCTGTGTGACAAGATTGTACTCTTTCTCCACGGCTATTCAATGATCACTGTGAGAGGTCTGGACAAACACGGAGGGAGGGGGAGGGGGAGGCAGATAACTGTGCTATAATATGATATCACTTTACACGCCAAGGACGTCACTGAATTTGCAGGCCTATTTCGGAAATTCACTGCTGAATATCAGGCCCTACAATTGAAGATCAATTTTCAGAACGCAAAACTTATGATCATCTATTAAGGTTCATCTCAGCTGCAGTATTTTCCACCACATATTGAAGTCATTAATGCATTCAACTTCCTCGGATCATTAGTTCATGGCCGGGCCAGCTGTAAACAAATGTCAAACTGCGCATAGCAGTTTCTCGCAAACCAGTGGTGAAAAAATGAAATGGCGTACGGCTTTTAGTGCCGGGAGTGTCCGAGGACATGTTTGACTCGCCAAATGAAGGTCTTTTGATTTGACTCCCGTAGGTGACCTGGGCGTCGTGATGAGGATGAAATGATGATGAAGACGACACATACACCCAGCCCCCGTGCCAGCGAAATTAACCAATTAAGGTTAAAATTCACGACCCTGCCGGGAATCGAATCCGTGTCCCCTGTGACCAAAGGCCAACACGCTAACTATTTAGCCATGGAGCCAGACAAAACGGTAGTCATCCTTACGAAGGTATGGCCAGACAGTCAGATAATTAAAAAAATGTTTTTTGCTAGTTGCTTTACGTCGCACCGACACAGATAGGTCTTATGGCGACGATGGGACAGGGAAGCGCTAGGGCTGGGAAGGAAGTGGCCGTGGCCTTAATTAAGGTAAAGCCGCAGCATTTGCCTGGTGTGAAAATGGGAAACCACGGAAAAACATTTTCAGGGCTGCCGACAGTGGGGTTCGAACCTACTATCTCCCGAATACTGGATACTGGCCGCACTTAAGGGACTGCAGCTATCGAGCTCGGTATTAAAAAAAATTAAAAATAAAATCTTATGGGAACTGTAATGTTCTCTGTATTCTTGTACAGTTCAAAATGTTGGACATTCAAAGCATCTGACGTGAAACGAATGGAAATATGGTGCTGGTGACTGTTATTTCGCACCTCGTGGACAGCAAGATGAACAAACGTGACCATTTTAAATGAACTTGAAATTTGTGTCAGGCTGTAGACGATATGTGGACGTCATGTAACGCTGAACTGATCTTGTCGTTCGACGTGGTGGCGGTAGCCTTGATACACGGATAGTTCAAGGGAATTTGAGGGACAATGTTTCACCATTGAGATGGTTGGACCAAAAAAAAATACTTCACTGGGAAAACTTTTCATATCTCATCCAGACTAGCAGAATTTTTTTTGAAAAATCGTAGTTCATACTTGAAGGGGGTGTGATTAGCTCAGTGGCTTCGCTGTTGGCTCCCCATCTAGAATGCTGAGGTTCGAATTCCGGTCGAGCCTGGGTTGAGATTTTCGTCTTACAAATCACTTGCCGTCAGGTAGGACATCCGGCCTTAAATCTCCGATCAAAACCAAGACGAGCCTGGGTGGCTGCAGCGATCCCAGAAGTAACTGGAAAAAGCTGAGGAAAGTAAGAATTTCACACTTAAAAATTAAGTCATGAGATCACGATTTCTCGGTAATGAGGAAAAAAGAGTCAGAAGAACATAGAATTCGTGATCAAGCTTACA
Source organism: Anabrus simplex (assembly GCF_040414725.1). Taxonomy (NCBI): domain Eukaryota; kingdom Metazoa; phylum Arthropoda; class Insecta; order Orthoptera; family Tettigoniidae; genus Anabrus; species Anabrus simplex. The sequence goes on along the minus strand of NC_090269.1, from coordinate 366,115,343 downwards.
AGGTCAATGAAATGCCGTGTGGCTTCCGGAGAGGCCTAGTGCAGTCTTTTGATTGGACTCCCATAGGCGACCTGCGCATCGTGATGAGGATGAAATTATGATGAAGACGGCACATACACCCAGTCCCCGTGCCAGGGGAACTAACCAATTATGGTTAAAATTCCCGACCCTGCCGAGAATCGAACCTGGGACCCATGTGACCAAACTCCAGCGAGGTAACCATTTAGCCATGGAGCCGGACTTTAGCAAAGGTGAGAAATTACTCATCAATACAACAGCTCAGTCACCTCAAGCCACCAAAATCTAAAATAAATCCCATGACACCACAGCCCTGAAGGGCCATGGCCTACCAAGTGACCTCTGCTCAGCCCGATGGCCTGCAGATGAGATGGTGTCGTGTGGTCGGCTTAACGTATCCTCTCGGCCGTTATTCTTGGTTTTCCAGACCAGAGTGGTTATCAAACCGTCAGATAGCTCCTCAACTGTAATCACGGAGGCTGAATGGACCTCGAACCACCCCTCAGATTCCCCGACATAGTCGAGAATCGAACCCAGAATCTCTGTGTAAAAGGCAGGCACGGTAACACTACATCGCGGGGACGGCCCTCAAGATACTTTTGAATGAATTTAATCGTTCTCACAGCGTGACGCACATAATTTGTAGAGAATCCATAAAAATAAGGTTTCAGGTGAATTACATTTCTCTATTATACTTGCGTTATAAGACCAAAATGGTGTTGGGACGTTTAGCGTGGTGAATACCTTCTATAAGTTAAACATTGCGATTCTACATATCCCACGCTTCAGGCCTATGCAAAGTTTCGTTTCGCAATTAATCCTATACCGTCCCTTAATGGAATAGTGCCCTTGAAGAGGTAGCTTGATGTTAAGTGATGAAGGCCAAAGTTTACTAATTAGAGCCTCGATAACTAACTACACAACAATTTATAACTAACGTAACTTTCCTCAGTAAATGAATGGCTGTACAACTCCCACGTACAAAACTGTCCAAATCTGTCAATGTATTTCGGTGAGTGTTTTAGTGTAGGAAGCTGTGGAAGGCTTCGAGTTTCTATTTGTCCTAATTTAATAAAGGTAATGTGAGACTCAAAGGATTGTTTTTCAAATGTCAAAGACATCAAATTTCTCTACCGGAAGCCTCTTCAATACATTTTTATTTTTTTAAATAGTTGTTGGTATATATCGTGTTCTCTGTAACTAGAAATAAATTCATCACTTTTTTAAACTTTAAATGTTGGAAGAAGAATTACCACGCAATTGTGTTTAATTACGGCAGCAATTGCAGTCTGTGTTATGATTTTGATCCGGTGGCTAATTTCTATAGGTAAAGAAGACATATTAAATGCTGTTGTCATCAAAGAAATTCAGTGCGAATAGTTTACAAATACAATACGTTGTGGTCATTCCAATTTTAACCCACATTTAAGTATATTCTAAATGGATCGAACAATAATAATAATAATAATAATAATAATAATAATAATAATAATAATAATAATAATAATAATAATAATAATAACCCTGAGGTAGTGCAGCTCTTTTCAGGCACATTCCCAATGAAGGTGAGCTGCATGTACCGTTATAACCACATACCAGCCCTTCTGCCATTATTAATTTTCTGGCACTATTCGGAATCGAACCGAGCCCTCCAAAGACGGCAAATAATATACCGTTACGCTACGTAGGCGAAAATTATTATTAAGCCAACAAGGGCAGAAAAGGGGGAAGAAGTGGCAGAGCCTAGGCAGCTGGAAAAAAATACCACAATAAAATTTTAAATTCTGATGATATTTTCTATGTGATCTTTATTTTCTTTTAATATTTATTTATTTTCAAAAAATGGCCCTAGGCTGTCACTATTGTAACAGTTGCAGTGTTCTGAGGGTTTCGTAGACTTACTTATTAGAAATAAAGGACAAATATTAAGTGGATAATAAATTTTATTGAATGGAACGTGGTACACTTGGAATATAGGTAATAAGACGGTGTAGAAATGAGTCTGTGATATGAGAAAGAAGAGACACAATTTAAGAGTTCTGGAGTAATATTACGAGTAAGAGTAAGATCAATAAATAAATTGCCCAGTGTGCTGGGATAGTTGCTCGGCGCAACATTCAAATTAATGTGATGTTTGAGAAAATCTAGTGCCTTTAAATTTCATTGGATGTCTATAATAAAAACGTCCATCATGACGATTAGCACATCACTATCAAACCCGTCGTCAATCATTAAACTTGATTCAGAATAACGCATGAGTGCACTAAAAAGAAACATTTTCAAATTTCCAGAATTTATGGTAAGATGAAGTATGTCATTCTTTTCCATTATTAAACTTCTTTTGATATACAACTGACCACGATGTATTCACACTGACAGCTAACCTCCAACTGAGCGAGCGAATCAACACAGCGCCATCTTATAACAGAGTATGCCTGTGACGTCACATATTATTCTAAATAGAATACATTCTAAATAGAATAAATTTTGCCTTACATTAAAGCGCTAATTAATGAAAAGTTCGCTTTAAATTTTCAATTTTTTGAAACAGGTAGCCTCTTTCTTCTCTTTTCTTTCAATTGAGACGTTAAACATAATCTTTAGTTAAATACTCTCCGAGACATACGCGTTCTACCTAAACACTAAGCGTGTCTTAAAAATGTTTCCTTCCATGTACTCCTTGTCGAGGAACATTAGTCTACGTTAAAACAACAACACTTTAACAAGTTTTAACAAAAGATAACAAGAAATATGTATTTAAAGAAATAGCAAATAAGAAGGTATGATTTAGAGCTTAATGATAAACAAGGGAAAGGGGCTCCCATTTGACAAGACTTGCTAGTCTTGAATACATCGTTGCTACTTGAGCTTCCAGTAACAAATGTTTTCCGTTGAGAGGAACCTCGAATCTTAAACGTAGTTTTACAAAGACCTCACGTTCCTAATATTCATATCCAGGTACTTTTACATTTACAAGTTTATTAGCTTTACCTAACTTGACATTCTCTGCCCTTAATACAGGGGAAGCAATTACAAAGGGTCGAGATCGGAAAGATCTAGAAACCGAGAACAAAAGCTCATATTGCATGGACGATAAATAACAATAAATAAAAGGTAAATTAGAAAAGGCAGAAAACAGAACAGGCTGGGATGCTGTAAACCTCAAGCAATCCCGTGACATGACTTGCAGTAAAACCTAATGGAGCAAAAGGCCCGGTGACACAGGCGATAAGCCATACTACCAGAGGACTCAGACAGGAAAGAAATTTAACAGACCGAAAAGCAAGGTAGAAAAAAATTTAGGAATTAGAAAACTTAGTTACCCAAAAGCAAAGTGAACAAAGGAAACGAAGGCCCAAACTCGTACATCCTTAAGACATAACATGACATTCAGTAGAGTGATTAAACTCTGTCCGTAGACAGAATATAAACCTACATGTTACAAACTAACAGAATTTTGAGAAGCCTACATTAACACAAACGTAAACCGCGGCATAACCTAACCGGCACATGCTAAAGGGGGATGCTGGTATCTTCCCAACGCCACAAGCAAGTAAGTTCACATGTTGGAGAAAATTTGAGCCGCCTACCTTACATGCCGCCCCACCTCGTCCTTAATCTCCTGCGAGGGGAACGTCACTTGTCGATGATCCAAATAGATACATAAGGTCCAAGATTACCAGTATTTATAGGGTCGGGCTGGGTGATGATTGGTTTGTTTCAATACAACTGACAGTAATGGCAACATATACATAGACGAAGTAAGTAATATTTCATCGTCCTTGTTTTAGATTGCGTGGATTAGGAAAAGAGGTTCGTTTATAACCATTCAAAAATATCGAGTCCTTTTGTGACCTTATGATCAAGAATACCTCTTCACTTTGTATGCAGAATAAGGTCATCGTTATGTTCGAAAACTTCTGAAGATGTTCTATACAGATAGATCCAATGTTCTGCTTTAAAGTATATGGCAGCTCCCCATGCTATCCCTTTTCTTTCTATTTCATCGTAGTTTTTTAGTGTATCGTGATATTATTCACATCTGATTTTCTCCGTTATTATCAAATTCCTCATTCGATATTGATTCCAGACAGTCAACCAACGCTCATCTCGTCTCATCGAGTGTCTGTCCGGCTCCATGACTAAATGGTTAGCGTGCTGGCCTTTGGGCACAGGGCCCCGGGTTCGATTCCCGGCAAGGTCGGGAATTGTAACCATCATTGGTTAATTTCGTTGGCACGGGGGCTGAGTGTATATGTCGTCTTCATCATTCCATCCTCATTACGACGCACAGGTCGCCTACGGGCGTCGAATCAAAAGACCTGCATCTGGTGAACCGAACATATCCATTTCCATTTCATAGAGTGTCTATGCCAATTTCTCGTTCTCATTCTGATAACTTCTAATCATCTTCTATTTTCTACTAGCCCTCTATAAGACCTCGTAATTCCTTTCCATTCCTAATCAGATTCACCTTTCATAACCACACCTCAAATGACTCAAAATTCCCTTCATTATCATTTCTCAGTATTCTTGTCTGAACAAACAGTGCCACACTACCTTAGGCCCTCTTCAGATCCTCTCGAATATGTCTTTATCAGTTGAAAGTTTCCTTGGCAATGCCATCTTCTGTTACTATGCTTCTTAGATTATTGTAAGCTATCTCTTTCTCGATTTCTGTAACATCTACCTTAGTATTTACTATTTTCTCTCGTAGTTTGCAATTAATTGTCACTCCATATTTTTCACTAGCTACATTTATATCTTTTGGTCCGTTCTGTGATTTTCCTAAGTCTCTCTGATTAAATTTACAAATATTATATATTGTAAAACTGCATTTAACTTGAAAAATCTGAAATATCTGCATTTAAAATGGAAAATCTGAAAATTAATATTCATTATATAAAATACACACTCGTCGAACCTTGTACTCACACTTACTTGTTACCTGCTTACTTACACATACGTTATTTGAAGGGCGCCAGCTGTCACTCAGTACAGCAATAATAGAATGAGACTCTCGACTATCTCTAGGGTGTGGGGTAATAAGCTTACTTTTGACAACATACCATATAAGTTCTGGGAAAAGGAGATTGGCGTTCGGTTTCCCCATTAATTTTGAGGTTAAGATAGTTTACTGTCAATGAAATGAAACTATGAATTCGTTTGATAGAACAATATATATTCTTTAAATAATATATCAAAAAATAGTGAGTCTTGTAGCAATAAAACAGATGAGAATATGAAATTATGACATTGCAACTGAAAGAAACTAGGCATGAATTTGAATTCTTCTTGACCGGACATTTAACAATTTATATGAAATATTTCCCTCACTGATTCACTTGACTGTACCTTCAACACTTTTAGTGTAATTACGACGTATTCCTTTGATCTGGTGTTTACTGTAGATGTGTCACGCCTAACTTGGTGATACATCCTTGTGACTGCTTCTTCTCCATCTCATCTGACTTCTTTGTAAGTCAATATGGTATTACCTCTTGGTAGGTCCTGGGTTGCCCTCTCTGACTTCATGGTAAGCCCTTGCGTCCGTGTCTTCCACTAAGTGACGGACCAACCATTTGGTCTCACTCTCTCAATGACCAATAATTAATGGCTCACTGAGTCTGCTCCATCTCTCGTTCACACTCGTTCACTGACCAACTAAGGCCTCTTGATCTAGTAGACTTCTTCACTGTACTGCATCCGTATAACTAATGACTGACGCTACAATGTGCATCCACCTTATATAGATGTTGGTTGACACAGCTACGTAATCTCCAGAAATAACAATGACATACTCCCACCTACGCGACAGATATTACACCCAGTGGTGAAATAGCCCGGAGGCGGCTGACTCTCTGAGCGCATATTCTAAATAAATACGATGATATAGCCATGGCGCGGCGATGACTTGGCAGAATCGCCACTAATCTTGCACAATGTCCCAACGTCACACCCAATCTCTGATATATACAACAATTCTCACTGTACAGGTATTGAGTGTTATTCTACACATACGTATATATGTATACATCTAAGTACAATCTTGCAAGCAACAGGCAATTGCAAAATCGAATTGAATAAAACGGATAATTACAATAACAGTAACAATATCACAGATAACATAATAATAATACTGATATAATAATAATAGTAATAATAATAATAATAATAATAATAATAATACAGATAAAATAATAAAATACAGATATCATCTCGTAACGGGATTTGAACCGTTACAGTTCAATCTCAACTAATATCACTATATTATCAGAAAATCATGTTCACCCATATCAACTTGTGCTCCTTTTCCCAATAATTTCTTCTAAGTTTACGGAAGTAAGAGAAAACAATCAGTAAGAAGTTTGGTCCAATCACACTAGTACTTATCTTAACAATTACTAAGTTTATGGCTCTGAATATCTAGGTAAAGCTCCCTTCAATGAAGGGAGAAAAGCGCCTAAGCCCTGATTAACTAGTGAAGTATGAGAAAGTTAATGAAAAACTGGAAGTGTAAATATTTATTTATCTTTCTAAGGATGAAAATTAGTAAGAGAGTAACACCCGGGATGGTTTTATAATAAGAATGACAGGTGGAATTTGGCATATGAAACTGGTTTCACTTCATAGTGTGGTAGTGCTCTGAACCTTTCACGCAAGTTGTAAAACTCGGTCGGGGGAATACTTTCAAACAAGTACAACATATATAAATAGATTTAATTAGTTTTCAGTGAGTCCTACTTGCTATAGCTCGTTCACCTTCGAGAAAATTCAAAACGGTGTGAATAACGTTGAGATCGATGGTCTGTGGGCTTGACTGTCATGGATAGGTGGGTAGATATTTCATTGTTCATGAGTTCACCTGTGGTGAACGTGGGAAGCCATTATGAGGACCTCAAGGGGATTGCTGTTATTGACAGGGACAGATGCTCTATAGATAGCCACAGGAGTACAGTGTACAACGAAGTAATAGGCCTAAGTGAAAAGTATTCGGCTAGATATTTAAAGTGTGCTTGGAACCGCTTAAGTTCACGGGCATTATGTACTCAAGAATGCAAGATAGTGTCCATCCTGCAGGTTTTTCAAACTGATCTATTACTTAACAATCATAATTTCTTAATAATTGATATATTCTGGGAGTAAATATCTGAGTTCGTAAAGACATATTATTTTTATGATATAGTTCCTGATGACTGTGCATAGAGTGTGCGTGAATAATCAAAAAACTACAACAGTGAACGGAGAGCAGATATTTTTTTCTTCCTTAGCATTTTACCCTCCAGGCTAGGTATTTCCTCAGACTCAGTGAGTGATCCCACCTCTAATGCCTCAAGGGCAGTGTACTGGAGCGAAACACTTTGGGTAGGGTTCAAAACTGATGAGGAGGATCAGTACCTCGCCCATGCGGCCTCATCTGCTGTGCTGAACAAGGGCTTTGTAGGAGATGGGAAGATTGGAAGGTATAGACAAGGAAGAGGGAAGGAAGCGCCCGTGTCCTTAAGTTAGGAACTATCCCGGCATTCACCTGGAGGAGAAGTGGGAAACCACGGAAATCCCTCTACTCAGTTGACCCACCGTTCCATTCCTCGTACCACGTTTCGAATTTCGTGGCAGAGCTTGGAATCGAATCCGAGCCTCCACAGGTGGCAGCTAATCACCACTACGGCACAGAGGCGGAGGAAAAGCAGATATGAAACGCGATTTTGGTACTAGTAGTGTTCAATGCTGAACAATGACCAAGCAGTCTATTGCTTGGCGCGACTAAACAAGTAGGAGAAGGAAAGCGAAGGGCGAATCGGGAGAGCATCATCTGCCAGTGGCTGGTTCTGGCATCCATTGATGAATGACACTACTTTGTGCGTCTGAAGACGTTGCGGCGTAACAATTAGGCCTATACTTCAAATGATATTCGTGAGATTTCCTTTGTATACACTATAACACTGTGATTGTGAGCGAATACAAAAATACCTCGGCTGGTTAAATCGTCAACAGCTCCGCCATCAGCTGTGATAGATGGCCCAGGCATCACTGAAGAGGCGTACTAGGGAAATGAGGAGCGAGGTAGCTTCCCGTTGCTCCCTCACTGAGCCAGAAGTTGCTATTACATATCAGTCTGCCAAGCCCACTGAAATGCATGCACCAACCGACCCTATGAGCGACATTTTCACACCATTCATAGCAGGGACTGGCTGCATAAGGAATGGCATTATTAACATCACTCATACCTCAGTCACTTTCATATTGTCAGAGCCAAGGATAAGTCAGAGACAGATCAATAGAAGTAACAAAATTGCTCTAGCCCATACCAGAAGACAGTGCACTGTAAACACTAGGTGCCGCCAGCAAAGACATCACTGTAAGTACCTAAGTGTTAATATAAGGGGGTAATCACATTAACGAGGTTGTTGAAAAGGTTTGTAGTAAGGATGTAAAGGAGAAGATGTGTAAGTCTATGGTATGATTAGCGTATGCCCTGAGTGCGTGGGACCCCTCACCATGATTACTTGATACGAGAACTGGATGCAGCATGATTTGTACTGGGTGATTTCAGATAAAGAGTAGTGTTACGAAATTGTTTTAAACATTGGGCTGGGAAGATCGGGAGTAAGGAGACAAACAGCTAAGCGAAATGTTCCGAACATTCAGTGGAGAGATAACTTGGAATGATATTAGTATACAAATAAGCTTGAGCGTAGCGTTTCAAAGTAGGAAACCCGAGCTCGATCGCTGCAGTCGCTTAAGTGTATCCAGTAACCTCTCACGGGTTAAAAGGTAGCACGAAGAATAATAGCATTTACAGCTATATTTATGACGTACAGATTAATACATTTGCAGATAGAAATTGGAGATATATTTGTCAAAATAGAATAAATAACATCTGAAAACGTCGTAATTTATGAAAAGACAAGGTTGTCGGATATAGAGATGTTCAATGTCTGTGGGAGACCCAAACTGCCCCAGCGACATGCTGTATTCACTACTGTGATAGTTTGATACGAAGAACATATTTTTTTCAATTTCTTTTATGCCTCACAGACGCAGACTCGTCTTATGGTGACGATGGGACAGGAAAGTGGGAAGGCAGCGGCCGTGGCCTTAATTAAGTATCAGTTTCAGCATTTGCCTGGTACGAAAATGGGAAACCACGGAAAACAATCTTCAGGGCTGCCGACAGTGGGGTTCGAACCAACTATCTCCCGAACACTGGATACTGGATAGTTTGATTACAGCACCTCAACCAGTTATCACTTGTTCAAGTTTTCGTAAAGTTTCCTGCGACGTTTTTTAAATGAAGTACATATCCTTTTCTCAATATGATTGAACTTGTCTTTAAAATGCGTATCTTTTATTGCCTGCCATGCAAGATGATCGATGAAGACAACCGTGTTACAATTTCGTTTCTGTCGTATGACGAATGTATTCTCTCGGATATTGAGACCACTGTTCGTTTCTCTTCACTTGCTTCACAGAAACCACAGTGAAACATAACGTTTGCAAGGGAGGCAAGATCACATTTTAGAAAACAGCAAGAGGTGTTTCTCTAACATTTATTTCTCCAGGAGTTGGTCAAACACGGGGAGTCGTTTCTTTCCACGTCACACAGTCCCTTCGCCGCCACTGCCCCATTTGCATAAGCAACAACCGCACTTTCCGTAAACACCTTATCTTGAATTTCCTACTTGTAACCTCTTTCTTTCTTCACAAGTTGCTTTGCGTCGCACCAAGACTGGTAGGTCTTATGGCGACGATGGGATAGGAAAGGTTTGGGAGTGGAAAGGAAGCGGATGTGGCCTTAATTAAGCTACAGCCCCAGCATTTGCCTGGTGTAAAAATGGGAAACCACAGAAAACCATCTTCAAGACTGCCGACGGTGGGGTTCGAACTTACTATCTCTCGTTTGCACGGTCACAGCTACGCGCCCCTACCCGCATTCGCCAAATCGCTCGGTAATATTAACCTAAAAATTGAAACCTGAGCAAGAAAACAAATTACCTTTTGAAATTCAGTAGGAAGAATGCTTTCAGGAACAGCCATTATTTTCCAGGAAATTGAAACGATGTAACGAATTGTAATGTACATTGCATGGTTCACAACAAAAGAACCTATATATATATATATATATATATATATATATATATATATATATATATATTTGTTTTTGCTATTTGCTTTACGTCGCACCGACACATATAAGTCTTATGGCGACGTTGGGATAGGAAAGGCCTAGGAATTGGAAGGAAGCGGCCGTGGCCTTAATTAGGGTACAGCCCCAGCATTTGCCTGGTGTGAAAATGGGAAACCACGGAAAACCATCTTCAGGGCTGTCGACAGTGGGGCTCGAACCCACTATCTCCCGATTACTGGATACTGGCAGCACTTAAGCGACTGCAGCTATCGAGCTCGGTAAACAAAAGAAGAATGGCCAATATATATTTCGGATAAATTCATTTTGCGGCTATCTAATTCCATATTAACGGAAGTCTGCATTTCTTCTTTGCCTTCCATTTCTAAGACTTTCTTCAAAACTAATAAATTTTCGAAATTTCAAATTGCTAAGTTTGAAGGCATATCTTCCTTTAAAACGAATCTAATGTTGAGTAATTCTTGTGAACAACAGTTCTCTTTAATGAATTCATTTATTGGGACTGTAATTAAATAAAACAAAATTATCTAATCTTATTTGAGTTATTTCTTTTCTTTTTTTCGAAGAATACTGGTACATTTTGGATTTTAAAGCAAGCATGTAATTCGCTGTGATCATAGATACGGGATCTCCCATTCTAGGTGGTATGTGAACTGTAAAAATGTGGAAGTTCATTTAAAAAATCCCACATGTGTTGGCCGAGGTTCGAACCGTGACCACATTAGTAAGCATCCAGTAAAGATGTCGCTCTGCTATCACGCCTGATCGTTTTAAATCTTTCCTACATAACCTTGCCATGATTTTTCAGATCAAATTTCGTGATCCACCAGAATTTGATCCTTGGGAATCTGAGTGGAGAATCAGCACTAAGCAACTGAGTCAATCAATCAATCAATCAATCAATCAATCAATCAATCAATCAATCAATCAATCAATCAATCAATCAATCAATCAATCAATCAATCAATCAATCAATCAATCAATCAATCAATCAATCAATCAATCAATCAATCAATCAATCACCACTGATCTGCATTTAGGGCAGTCGCTTAGGTGGCAGATTTCCTATCTGTTGTTTAGTTACCCGTTCTTTAAATAACTGCAAAGAATTTGGAAATTTATTGAACATCCCCCTCCAATCTCAAACTCCTCTTCCTATATTCGTATATTTGCCCCAATTTGTCCTCTCGAATCCAACTTTATCTTCGTATTGTCATCTTTCCTACATTTAAAACCACCCCTCAAACGTATTCGTCTACTAATGCCGTTCCACGTCATCTCTCCACTGACAGCTCGGAACATACCACTTAGTCGAGCAGCCCGTCTCCTTTCTCCCATGTCTGCCGAGCCCAAACTTTACAACATTTCCATAACGCTATTCTTTTGTCAGAAATCACCCAGAACAAATCGAGCTGCTTTTCTTGGGATTTTTTTCAGTTCTCGAATCAAGTAACCCTCGGGAGGGTCCCATATACTGGTACCATACGCTAGTTGGGGGTCTTACCAGAGACTTACACGCCCTCTCCTTTATATCCTTACTACAACCTTAAATTCCCTCATAACCATGCACAGAGATCTGTACCCTTTATTTACAATCCCATTTAAGTGATTAACCAATGAAGATCTAACTAAATAAATATCAGTAAACCAAACCGAACCCCATGGAGTAACAGCCCCGAAGGGCTATGGCCTACCAAACGACCACTGCTCAGCCTGAAGGTGTGTAATTGGGAGGCGTCATGTGGTCAACACAATGGATTCTCTCGGCCGTTATTCTTTATTTTCTGGACCGGGGCCGCTATGTCAGATGGCTCCTCAATTGTAATCACGTAGGCTGAGTGGACCTCGAAAAAAATCCCTGACCTGGCCGCGAATTAAACCCGGTGCTTCCGGGTGAGAGGCAGGCATGCTACCCATATGCCACGATACCACGGGGTTGGTAAATAAATATCAATGAAAATTAAATAATTACATAAGCATTTGAAACAAACGCTACAAACTAAAGAGTGTCTGGCTGAAATACACTTCTTTCAAATATACACGAAAGCGTAGAAGACGAATAACAATGTTATCTCGAAATAAACTTGTCGTGTTCAATTCATAATTCTACTCGCACATACTGAAGAAATGTTAACTGCTACCAATCAGAAGGTAGCGGTCTTTTCTCTACTTAACGTCTCTTCGATATGTAGTCGTGAAAATTAAATATACAGGGTTAGCTGCTTGACGTTCCTCCAATTGTTACATATATTAGGGGACTATAGCGTGTTGAAATTTCATCCCGCAGGATTTCCTTAAGGTATAGGTAGCCATTGACAGGGCGTTGTTACATTTAAGGACCGTCATTAACCCCTACAATCACTTGGTTTGGAACCTGTTACTTTAGCAACAGAAAGTCAACGAGTATTTGAGGTCATCCAGGTAACAGTATTCCATGATGATGACGACGATGGTCAGACTCCATGGCTGAATGTTCAGCATGGTGGCCTTCGGTTCATTCAACCCTACGTTCGATTCCTAGCTGGGTCGGGATTTACAACTACGAATGTTTAATTCCTTGAGCTCGGGAACTGAGTGTTTGTGTTCACCTTAATACACTTCTGCACATCTACATACAACAAACAATCATCACAGATACACGCAAAATGAATACGTCCTTCAACTTAGGGTAGGCGTCTGGAAGGGCATCCGTCCAAAAAATTAGGCCAAATCCACTACAAGCGGCGAAACAATAAATTGAGAAAAGGCCAGGAAGAAGAGAAAAAAGAAGAATGTAATAATAATAATAATAATAATAATAATAATAATAATAATAATAATAATAACGTTATTTGTTTTATGCCTGTAAATACCACTTTTACGGTTTTCGGAAACTTCGGGGTGCCGGAATTTTGTCCCGCAGTAGTTCATATACGTGCCGGTAGATGTCTCGAATAGCGACTAATATATTTGAGCACCTTCAAATATTACCGAACTACACCAGAATCAAACCTGCCAACTAGGGCTCAGAAAGCCAGCGCCTTGATCGTCCGAGCCACTCAGCCCGGCAGAAAGGTAATAATAATAATAATAATAATAATAATAATAATAATAATAATAATAATAATAATAATAATAATAATAATAATAATAATATAACGATGATGACGATGATAATGATGTCATTGCTGATTGAAGAGGCATACATTTTATAACACAGAGACAGAATTATATGTCTGGTTAAGGTATGAAGCTTAAACAAGTATGGATTACTGATAATCAGTGCCTAATAGTAGTGAAGTTGGATTAAAAATGTATTAAATGAAATGGGATCGAAATTCAATAACCCAATTTTATTACGTGCAAAATTATTTTAGCAATAATACCTGTTCGAATTTTACACCATCTATTGAAAACCGTTCAGGCTAATTAAATCCAATCTACTGCAATATTTTATTTCCGCTTTTTTTTTTTTTTGTGTGTGGGGAATGTTTTTTCCACACTCGTACGTGTTTCCTTTAGTGCATTAAATATTAATATTGCACATTTACTACATTTCACAGATAGAACGGCACGACAACCGAGCAAGTTGGATACGTAGAGAGGTATTAATAATAATAATTATTATTAATAATAAAAATTAATAAGAGGCTCCGTGGCTCAGGCTGCAGCGCGCCGGCCTCTCACCGCTGGGTACCGTGGTTCAAATCCCGGCCACTCCATGTGAGATTTGTGCTGGACAAAGCGGAGGCGGGGCAGGTTTTCCTCCGGGTACTCCGGTTTTCCCTGTCATATTTCATTCCAGCAACATTCTCCAGTATCATTTCATTTCATCTGTCATTCATTAATCATTGCCCCAGAGGAGTGCGACAGGCTTCGGCAGCCGGCACAATTCCTATCCCCTCCGCTAGATGGGGGCTTCCTTCATTCATTCCATTCCTGACCCGGCTAAATGACTGGAAACAGGCGCTGGATTTTAATAATAATAATAATAATAATAATAATAATAATAATAATAATAATAATAATAATAATAATAATAATAATAATAATACCTCTCTTCATCATTTCATATTTACTTCAGAGTTACCCAGGTTTCCTAGATGCAAGCAGCCATGCATTTTTTCGTTCCTTTCCTCCTATTCCCATTCTCTCCCTCATACCTCATTCATGTACTTCTCTACTTCTTTTTACGAATGTTACTAGAACGTTACACTATCGCAGTTCTGTTGTTTAAATAGAGAATACCGGGCGAGTTGGCCGTGCGGTTAGGGGCGCGCAGCTGTGAGCTTGCATCCGGGAGTTAGTGGGTTCAAACCCCACTGTCGGCAGCCCTGAAGATGATTTTCGGTGGTTTCTCATTTTCACACCAGGATAATGCTGATCCGTACCTTAATTAAGTCCACGTCCACTTCCTTCCCAGTCTTAGCCCTTCCCTATCCCATAGTCGCCATAAGACCTATCTGTGTCAGTGCGACGTAAAGCAACTAGAAAAAAAAACAGAGAATGAAAATAATTCGTCGATTTCATTCCATGTGGTATGGATTGCACGTAAAAGTGACATCCTGTGGCTATGTCATCAAGAGTCACATAAAATCACAAGTCTTTTTCACTATCGTAATCCCTTTAGCTGTATCGCCATCTAACGGAGATGAGAGACAGCAGAACAGATAGAGTACACATTAATCAATAGCAGCCAGGCAGTGAATAAATCACATGTTTACTCGGATGATTAATATGGCGTCACGTTACTGTCTTGCTGACAGGGTGAGCGCCGAGCTGTGTGAAAGAGCCGGTCGATCGTGGCAGATTATGAGCCTCATAGAAAAAAAAATACTACGTTTTTTAAACAGTAAGTAAGTATTGGACCATTCAGTTCATGACCCAATAGAGACGATCTGCAGGTAATTATAATATGCAGATGAGACCACACAGGAATAACATAGGTTTTATATTATTGTGCAATATCACGCAACATTACGCGCCTTTTTAAGACATCAGAGCGTTAGCATCAGGGTGTAGTTTCCCGCCTGAACAATAAGGGAGACGAAGCTACGCCAACCACTTCACTTATAGTGTCTGATGCCAGCATCTTTATAAGAAATAGCGGGAGACCTCAGGCTGGAGGGAAATAAAACTCGACGGATATCTCTGCCCACAGGAGTAATATCGAGATTTTAAAACGATAGCCGGAATAAGCACAATTTTCTGAACAATTTGATATGCCAAATGAAGACATTCATAATCTCTGTGAATTAATGAGTATTTATCTGAAGCACCGTGAGAGGGTTTCCATTCCGTGAGAGCGATTTCAAGTGGACCTCTCAGGGAGAATCTCGCGTGCGTGGGTAAGCCACTTTAATAAATACTGCACGCTTGGGATGCGAAGGGCATTCTCTGTGCGCAACGCCGCCTGCAAGGTGTACCAGTGTGTCAGAAGCTCATCGACAGAAGACAGCCTTCATCTTAATGTTCTGCAGTTAGAGAGACTTCTGTGTCCGAGTGACGATTGTCTTACATCAAGAATTCGCCTGCCAGTGCTAATTCATCACGCTGGTTGCCTTCGCTAGGGCTAGGAATGGGAAGGAAGCGGCCGTGGCCTTAATTAAGTTTCAGCCCCAGCATTTGCCTCGTGTGAAAATGGAAAACCACGGAAAACCATCTTCAGGGCTGCCAACAGTGGGGTTCGAATCCACTATCTCCCGGATGCAAGCTCACAGTTGCGCGCTCCTAACCGCACGTCCAACTCGCCCGGTACTTCTGGTTTCTCTTGTCATCTGGTAAAAAAGAAACCTAACTTAGAAATTGGCACATAGACAGCATAGATAGTGTCTGGTCCGAATAGCTGAGCATAGGAGCTGAGGGTGTATATTTATTATTATTATTATTATTATTATTATTATTATTATTATTATTATTATTATTATTATTATTATTATTATTATTATTATTATTATATATTGCGAATGAGCCCATTAGGACTACGCAAAGTACTTAGAGATAGGCATTTGCCTTTCTTTGTGCCCACACTTCCTTCATTCGTTTGCTGTGTGCTTCTTTTCTCTCTTGAGACCATGTTGTTCCGGTCTTCTTCTTTGGTTTTTCCTCTTGGTCAACTTGCCACTTATGAACTTTAGTTCTGAAGATAACCCGGCTTTGGATGTCTTCAGGTGTAATTTCTGCCAGTTTGAGATCTGTTTTAATTTCGCCAATCCATTCGGTTTTCATAAAATTCAACTATTTGCTTGGTAAGTCTATCTGGGTTCATCCTTTTTATATGTCCAAAGAATCTTAATCTGCGTTTTCTGATGTCGCTGTGAATGTTAGAAAATTGTTTGATTTCCTGTTTCCCTCTAAGGCGGTACTGTTCATCTACGAGTTTTGGGCCTAAAATTTTTCTAATGATCTTGCGTTCCTTTTTCTGAATATTTTCTAGATCAGTTTTCCTGTTCAAAATTAGTGTCTCTGATCCATAGAGGCATTCTGGTTTTATAACTGTATTATAGTGTCTTAGTTTAGCATGCTTGGAGAGACACTTTTTGTTATAGATATTTTGGGTGAGTCTATACGCAGTTTCCATTTTTTGGCATCTAACTTCATTGGCTTTTGTTTCCATTCCATTCTCCTGAATTATTTCATCGAGATATTTGAATTGCTGGACCCGTTTTATTTTGCCATATTTTGTCTCCATGAATTTAGGGGCTTCTTTGCTGCAGGTCATGTATTCAGTTTTTTTAAATGATATTTGGAGGCCGACTTTTTCCGCTGTTTCTTTCAGGAGTTCGATCTGGTTTATGGCTGTTGAAACGTCACGAGTTAAGATTGCCAGATCGTCCGCAAATGCCAGGCAGTCTACTGCTAACTTGCCCCTACCAAGAGTGATTGGTTGGTCAATCTTGAGGGCAGACTTCTGTTTGCGCCATTCCTGTATTACCTTTTCAAGGACGCAGTTGAAGAGTAGTGGAGAGAGCCCATCTCCCTGTCTTACTCCTGTTTTGATCGGAAAAGGGTCTGAGATTTCCCCCATGAATTTAACCTTAGATTTTGTGTCTGTCAATGTCTCTTTTACAATTGCGAGTGTTTTCCGGTCTAGACCCTGTTCTTTTAATATCTGAAACAGTGATTGACGATCAACTGAATCATAGGCCTTTTTGAAATCAACAAAAGTACAAACTACATTTTTGCTACAAATTCTCTGATGCCTTAGGATTAACTTTAGGTTCAAAATTTGCTCTGGACATGAACGGCCTGGTCTGAAACCTGCTTGATATTCTCCAATTTTTGGCTCTAGTTGCTGTTGGGCTCTATCGAGAAGGCACTGAGATAAAATTTTGTAGGCAACAGATACCAATGAGATTCCTCTGTAGTTATTTACATCTGTTCTGTCTCCTTTCTTATGTAAAGGATGAATTAGTGCACTTTTCCAATCTTCTGGAATTTGTTCTGTTTCCCAAATCTCTTGGATGATACCGGTGAATTCTTTTATAGTATTTGGGCCTGCTGATTTGAGAATTTCTGCTATGATCCCATCCTCACCTGCTGCTTTATTCATTTTAAGTCGTTTTATCTGTCTGGTAATTTCTTCTTCATCCGGTGGTACTGAATTTGGGTTTGTGAAGTCAGGTTCCTGCGGTGGAAATCTTTGTGTTGGCTCTGGGCAGTTAAGCAGTTCTTCAAAATACCTTGCAAGTTCGGTGCAGTTTTCTTGATTGTTCAGTGCAAATTGCCCATTTACTTTCTTAAAGCAAAGGTTTTGTGGCTGATACCCTGTTAGCTTTGTTTTGAAGTTCTTGTAGAAATTTCGTGTGTGGTTTTTTTCGAAGTCCTTTTCAATTTCCAGTAGTTGATCTTTCTCGAATTTCCTTTTGGTCTGTCGGATTAATTTCGCTGCCTCTTTCCTGACTGCCAAAAACATTTTGTGATTCTTATCGGTCTTTTTGCTGTTCCACTTATTGTATGCATTCTGCCGGGATTGGATGGCTTGTTCACAGTCTGCGTTCCACCAAGGGTGTTTTTTTCTTTTCTGCAGAGGAATCAGTGTTTGTGCTGTTTCAATTAGTTTGGTCTTGAGTTGCTGCCAATTGTTGGACTGCTTTTTCTCTAATTCTTCGGTGAGAGATGGCTGGATCCGACTGGTATCAAATTTCGGAATTATTTGCTTCCTTCTTCTGAACCTTTGGGGTATCAACTGTAGTTTGACTCTTGTCAGATAGTGGTCTGAGTCTATGTTTGCACCCTTCCTTACTTGGACATTCATAATTTCTCTGTGGTTTGGGTACGAAATTGCCACGTGGTCAATTTGAAACTCGCCCAAGAGGGAGTTGGGTGATCTCCATGTCATTTGTTTAGAAGGTTTCTTCCTGAAGTGAGTCGACATGACTTTAAGGTTGAATGCCCTGCAGAATTCGACTAATCTCCGTCCATTTTGGTTCGTCCATTTATGTGCTGGGAATTTTCCAACTATTTTCCTGTATTTCCTTTCCTTGCCTAGCTGAGCGTTGAAATCTCCTAACAGAATTTTGACGTGGTTTTGAGGAATTTTTTATGCTGTTTCTTCTAGTATTTCCCAGGATTTGTCTACCTTCTCGCGATCTGTTTTATTGTCTTCATTGACTGGCATATGTGCATTGATCAGTGTGTATGATTTGTTTGCACACTTTAGGGTGATTGTCATTAGCCTATTGTTTACACATTTCACACCTATTACTGAGTTAAGTATGCTCTTCTTGACTGCAAATGCAACTCCTAAATGGGGTGTGTTTTTGAGAATCCGTTTGTCTGTTTTACTTTTGAAGAGTCTGTAGTTCCCGAAATCCATTGCGTGTTCGTCAGTCAGCTTCGTTTCTTGGAGTGCCAGTATTTCTGTTTTTTGATCATTTAGGGTTTGCTCTAGTTCGTACAACTTCCCTGCCCGCAAAAGAGAATTTATGTTCAGTGTTCCGAAAAATGTTTTGCTGTTTGGGCGAAGTTGGCCAGAGGTCTCCGACTCCCTCTGTTTGCGTGTCCAGCCAGACTCCCCAGAATCCGATAGTCTGGTTGTGCTGCTAATGTCAGCAGTGGATTGGTTACCACCTGGGGTACAAATTTGTTTTCTGCCACGCCTCATGGTACTTGATTATCCAAGTATTGGACCGTAGTCCAGTTTCATAGGACTGGAGTGGATAGTTCCAGAACATACATTTCCAGCCGCACCTCTGGTGAACAGACGCTGACCACTTTGCCGCTTGCTGCAAGTCAGACGCGAAGTGGATTTCAGTCAGTTCTTCCGCCCTCTCCGCCATCGGGATGAATCCTCTTATGCCGTCGAGGCCGTTGACCATTTTCCTTGTTCCCTCAGTTGATCCGCGGGTGCTTATTTGGCTATGCCTTATTCGCACCTGTCCTGCATATCTACAGGAACTTTCCCTATCAGCCATTGGGACGCGCCGTTTCGGGGTTGAGGGCCCCCACTTCTTGAACTTCGCTAATCGGCTGACTAGGCACCACGATAAGCCTCACTTTACATTCTAGCATTTGTTCATTCGGCTGAATGATGAAATGGTAAGCACGATGGCCTGTTGTTCAAGAAGTCCGGGGTTCGATTCCTTGCCGGGACGGGAATTTTAACCTTTATCAGTTAATTTCGATTATTGGGGACTGTGTATTTATGGCGTCTTCAGCGTTAGGTCGCCTTTGAACTGTCAGCTCGAGAGACCTGCACGAGGCCTCCCCGATGGTTTGGTGAACACACGCAATAATAATAATAATAATAATAATAATAATAATAATAATAATAATAATAATAATAATAATAATAATAATGTTACTCGAACGGCCCTTCTGGCGATCACTTTTACTCTGAAGTAAATTATCTAAGCACTGCAATTAGCCTACTTTTCTCTGCCTCTGGTTTAATCTTGAGCATTCCCAGCGAATACTTTACTGTATCCTGTGAAACATTTACACCCAGAGGAAACTGTTTGGACGGGTAAGCACAGTTCCCATATCTTCGGAGTACAGCCACCTGTAGAGCGAAAACATCAACATTTTATCTCTCCGAGGCCAGCACGCTCGTTGATACCCAATTGTCGTGATTGACCGATATTAGCTGCAGGCGCTGTTCATTAATAATGTGATATCGATGATCCATTTATAACATGGACGTACCACAAATGAACGAGACGAAATTGTAAAATGATTCAGTGTGCTTTTATTTGCGATTAAATGAAGAGTGGTACATTACGGCTGTAATAAATCATAGAGTGATTTTAAGGTTGCTCCCTGAACAGAAAATGTCTTCACCTTACCAGCTATTAACGTCACACATACGGATCTCAATTAATTTGTTTTAAGTAATTTGATAAACATGTTGTCGTCACTGATTGCGCAATACCTCGTGTCCCACAATGTTATTTCTATCAGTTATTATACTTAAGGCTGGTCTTACGTCCTAGTCACACATTATGGATATGCAGTCCATTAGAACAATGTTCTTTGTGTTTATTTTCCTATGCAAGTTTGTAAAGGAAAATGAACCTTGCCGTTCCCTACTGTAGGAATGTATATTTTCATGAAGAAAGGACTTTCAACTTCCCAATGTACTAATAATAATTTCGTGTGCCTATTTCTAGCCGGGTGCAGCCCTTGTGAGGCAGACCCTCTGATGAGGGTGGGCGGCATCTGCCATGTGTAGGTAACTGCGTGTTATTGTGGTGGAGGATAGTGTTGTGTGTGGTGTGTGAGTTGCAGCGATGTTGGGGACAGTACAAATACCCAGCCCTCGGGCCAATGGAATTAACCAGTGAAGGTTAAAAATCCCCAAAATGGCCGGGAATCGAACCCGGGACCGTCTGAACCGAAGGCCAGTACGCTGACCGTTCAGCGGACTCCCAATGGACTAATCCCGTTAAAACGAACTGTAATGTGATAGCAGGCCGAAGCGTTCCCGGTAGAAGCCAAGAATGCTGGGCTGACTGGCGCAGACGGTTGAGGAGCTGGCCTTCTGACCCCAACTTGGCAGGTTCGATCCTGGCTCAGTCCGGTGGTATTTGAAGGTGCTCAAGTACTTCAGCCTCGTGTCGGTAGATTTACTGGCACGTAAAAGAACTCCTGCGGGACTAAATTCCGGCACCTCGGCGTCTCCGAAAACCGTAAAAGTAGTTAGTGGTACGTAAAGCAAATAACATTATTAGAAGCCAAGAATACCGTTGCCGTCACTGCAACGAGAGAGAAACTCTCTCTCATGTTCTTGGTTTCTGCCCGAAAGGGGAACTATTGAGAAATAACAGGAACCATATAGCTGGGAGCAATGTTACTGAACTTCTCAAAAATCTGACACATTTGAAGTCTTTGAAGAAGTGCACCGTATCCCTAGCGATGGATCCAGCTAGCGTACAGATATTGTCGCGATTGACAGGAAGAAAAATATCGGCGTTGTTATTGATCCAAAAATAAGGTTTGAGAGTAACAGTTCCCAGGCCAAAGTAGTTGATTCTGAAAAGAAGAGACACTACGCACCCTTTTTTAAATACTTTGAAGAAAAGTATCACATACCCGCCATTTTCTGGGAGGCGATTTGATTGCTCTTCGGTGCGCGAGGATTTTCAAAATTTTCAGTTCATACCTTCCTTCGGTTTGGTATTCCTGTTTCGTTTTTAAATATGTTTCTTTAAATGCTTTACATAATTCATCGTCAATGGTAAATCATCACTTATGCGGTATATGTAAAGAATCAGGGACAGAGAAATTCAAAAATTATGTAAGCTCATTTTATCCCAAGATAAATAGCGTGAAAATTATTTTCAATTTGATGCTGTTACCATATGTACCCCTTGTTCTGGGACAGCTATCCCTTGTGGATTATTTCTCTCGCACTACTACCCTAAAATGCACTTAAGATCCATTTTCCTTTACACATCAGCACAGGAAAATGAACACAACGAACGTTGTTCTGATGGACTGCATATTAATGTGTGGCTGGGAGCCGTGATCAGTCTTAAGGAGGAGGATGGATAGAAAGATCATTTTCAGATACGAAATATTGCTAGAGCAGTCGACGACATACTGTTATCTAAATTAATGTTAATGAATATTATACATATTGTGATAAACGGTATTCTGTAGGAAAGTATTTAGAAATATGGAATTGTCTTTACGTCTGTCTATTTTCAGGCTTTAAAATTCACTTTATTTTCCGTTAAATCCTCACCAGTGAAATATATTGAACCCTTTGGTCCATATTGAGGGATACCTACCTTCCTTACCTATCAGCAAAGTTCATGAGATCTGTCTCTTGGGTCGTATCGGGTTCTTCGTCACTTGCTGAGGTAAAGGTAGGGTTCAGTAATTCTAATCTATCTACTGGAATGAAAGGTCTGTTTAAAAGATTCCTATTTATTCAGGAAAATTCTGAAGCAATCTGATATGTCAACGGTATCATAGAAGTCAATTGTGTCCACTGGACACCACAATCATTTTTACATAAAGGTCAGAACACTGGTATGAGACTTTAACGTAACTGCCTGACGGGCATTCATACTAGAAACCATTGTCTCAATTATTAATCATTTAAGAAAGGAAAGTCTGGAAATCCTTAAATTCGGCTTCCATGTGAGACCACATGTACCATCATAGTGATTCGTTATGATCCAGCCCTCGTAACACGAACTCTGGACTCTGGGTATAATTAAGGCCGTCCAATCGGTGTGTGCCACACAGTGGTTCTACGGCATGGACCCTTAATTGAATCGATGTGATCTGCGTCTATGTCATTTACCGACATCTAATCTTCTAAGTTACTTTAAAGTCATTGTGGATGATGACCGCAAGGAAATGATGCTACAATGGCATATGGCAATAATCTAAGTCACTGAGGTTGATGACCCCCTGACCATCCAAGTTTCTAGGCGGAAGCCTAAACACAATTAAGTTACATCGGTTGATGACCAAAGTTTCCACTTTACTATCCCCAGCACATTCACTGCTCAATCAATCAAAATTCAATAATTACAACAATAGCAATGCTCACAAACTTTGTGGCAGTAAAATCCATTTCCTTCGGATATGTCCCCTTAATCGTTACTTTACATTTAAATATTCCCCAGAAAACAAACTAAAATTTCCAGAATGCATCTCCAAGTTATTCGCTTGATTAAAGTTATTTCAAAATGCGGTTTCACTGAATTTAATAATTAAATACATTTAAATGATTTAACGAAATGTTAAAGAACAGTAAATTTTATCTCCGCGGACTCTGGTTTCTTCACAAATTCCTACGCAGCGGTGATGTAAATTCAATCTTGTGATATTTATCTGGCTGGAAAAAAGAATTGTTACATAATTCATGTCCAGTTATATATCTTGTCTCATGATCTCACACTTTAAAATCTAATCTAGTCCTAACCGTTATTAACACTTGGAAATCCTAATAATCTACGTACAAACCAAACAACTCGCCATATAATTATGATGTCATATCTCGTCATACCATTTATGAATTTTGCACACCCCTCACAGACAAACCAATCATCACAACCATCGCTCTATATTTTGGACAACCCTGAATTTGGTTACTCTGTTCCTTATACTCAAAGTTCGTGATTTCAAATGTTCATTACGTCCCCAATTAAACAAATTTTACAGTATTCCACAATACTCAGATTATTACCGGCTATGAATTTCAACTAAATCCAGCATTTTAACGTTCTCCCCGGCCGAGAATACAATCTCAATTCCTCGCCTGTCCCGTTATTATATGGTGTAATCCTCACAGCTGAGGCTTCTCGTCCCCAAGTTCGCTTGGCAGTAACATGAAACACCTGGTTTATTCCAGTTGACTGGCTTCTCAAAATGCTCTCTTTTAAACTCTGCCGACATAATTAAACAAATACGATATTCTAACCAACAAAATGCACAGATTATGCTTCAAGATGCCCACACTAATTATACGCGTCGCAAATTAATACCGCTATGGATTTCTATGTATTTCTTTCCATTCCCAACATTATAAAATATACCTCGGGCTATCGTGTCCCGGCTTCAATGACAGGTCCAACCTGATTCACAAATCTCATATCAACAAAACTAACCTCTGTTTCCCAGCTCCACAACTATCATCGACAAAGAACTGGAATAAAATCCTTACTAGAAATCTCGACGTCTAATATCGCACAATGCATTAATCATGAATAACTTCGCATAAATGATATCGTATTTAATTTGATTTTTACGAAAAATGACTGAAACATTCTACTAGATCATTTTATTGTCAGTCAGACACAGTTTAAAATGGGCCTAGAAAAACGTTTCTCTCCGTGACCAAATTCATCACCCTAGATTCTCACCCGACAGCACGCTTCCACTCGATTGAAAATGAGTAACCATGGATTCCTACATTATTAACGTCAAATTGCAGACAGGAAAACTTTACTTCGAATGAACATCTTAATTTGACATCACACAATATAGGCAGTACACTTACACGGATGACGATCTACATTGGACGTGATATCACTTCGAAACCCTATCCAATAACTTTTTACAACATTATACGGCACTCGCAAGACTTCAAAAATTTATCCAAGTGGAAAATAAAACAAATGACTCTTTTAGTCGTATTCTCACATTTACAAAACTTAGTAGGGGTGACCACTGCGTCGTATATCCCCATTCAAATACACTTTTAGAGATCATGAAACAAGATATAATAGGTAGTAAGATGGAAAGTCACCTACCTCATGTAGTCACACCATTGTTCGTCATAGGGCTCACCTGCGACCCTGGCATTTTATTTAGCCATTTTTACATTCATGGCTTTACAGATCATTATTATATTTCTTCAGGTTTCCTGGAATAAAGCATAAAAAAAGAAAATACCCTTCACTTGTTTGCTGAGCGCACACGATGGACTATAATTATTTCCGCACACGAATTACTTAATCACATTAGAATTTATTCAGTACTTTGACCGTCCTATCTGGTACAGTTATTTCACTCAAGAAAGCTATCTCCTCATGGAGTCAAGACCTAGCCACAATGGCTAAAATCTGCAGTTGAACTCAGTCTACTTTTGTTGTTTGATTTCGCAGAGCAGCTCAACAATTTTTCGTCCGATTTGTATCACAAATGCCGGAGAAGGAGACTTCGTCATGGCGTCCCTTCATATTTATAGCAGTTACCCCCTTTCTTCGGATATCTCCCTTCGCCGCCAAGGAAATTTCTATAAATTTTCTGACTTAACTAAACTGTAATTTCAAGAGTTTTGAAAGTGACTACATGCTTGCTACATTTCTGGCGGTAGTGTTCATGGACATTTAAAATTTATACGGGTTCGATTTGTGAGATGATTGACCCCCTTTGATAGGCACTATATTTTTTTGACTTGGCTTGGGTCACGCCATGTACACGCGCTTTGAAATAGTTCACAAAAATGACTTGAGATTCTTCCGCCGTCGACACGTGTGGCTGACGTCACGCACCCCAGAGCGTGGGACCGAAGGTAATCACCCCCTCGTCACGTGTCAAATCCATGCTATCAAGAATCCAACTTTTAAATGATTGTCGATTTATGCATAATGTTCTTAGGGCACAAAGGTCATGGGTTCAATATGTAGGTCAAGAATTGCCGGCTGTTAATCTGGGACTGGGAGCAAACGACGGTATACATGAATTGAATTTTGAATTCTGGCATAAAATCCCCCCCCCCATTCTTTTTACGTTCTTACCTCAGTAGCGTCATTTTCTAATAGCACTAACAACATATTCTGACTCAAGGTGCTGATTTTTATTAGACACTAAACAGGGTATTGATATTGATTATTTTGAGGTAATTAAACATAATAATTCTCTCTACACTCCACTATGTGACTTTACATCATTTACGGATGTTTGTAATTTTTCCCAGGTCTACGGTTCTGTTAGCAGAAAAATTCACTTGTATATTTGGTTAAATCTCATTCATAAATCTGTTTCCTTGTCAAAATATGTAAAACATGCTTTAATCGTATTAGAATTTTACTTAATATCTTAATGTCTAAATCGCTCGATGTTTTTCGCTTTTTGTGACGTTACGACGGCAATACATGTTGCTGAGATCATTTTATGATGCACAATGGCAATTCATTGCTTTAGCTGATTTTGCTATCGTTCAAGCAAGCAAGCAAGCGAAGTCACATCCGTGCAGGCCATGAAGGCCCTTAGAGGAGTGGAAGGTAAAGGTTTCCACCATTGTTAACCTCGGCAGGTGATGGGGTAGAGTGGTTAGCTCTACGCCCGGCCGCCTTTGCCCCCAGGAATTAACCTGGTACTCAGTTTTGGTGTAGGCTGAGTGAACCTCAGGACCACATGCACCTATGGAAGTGGAAATTTCGTTTCTTAAATTTTACGACTTCCTGACAGGGATTCGAACCCACGTCCTTCCGGGCGAACCACCTCGGCCAGGAAGACCCTTTGCTATCGTTCAGTTGAAGGATATTGATTTCTCTTTATATCTGGGTTAAGAGTAAGATTTTTAACATGAATGTATTCTTGGGATGCAGAACTAGTACGTAAGCTTGTCTTCGAAAGTCAAAATTACTATCTGGATTCTATAAAATATATGGAAATTCTAAAAGGACTACTAATATTTCTTATGAATAAAGGTTACACTTCCCAGGTTTATACCGCATTTGAATGGAATAGGACGTGATATTACAGTATTTCCTCACAAATTGCAGCTTGGAGTTATACAGTACTTTAACGTCTATGGATCTCAGTACTCTTGAGAACGCTACATACAACTGTGCAGAAAGAATCACCATCAACAGCGCCATATGCCCTCACACCATATGAGCACTGCGGAGAGGTTTGGAGTTGAATCCAGGCTTTTGGCACGCATTCTATTGATTAGAAATTCTATAACGCTGCCTCGCTCACCCTTCCGGACAACATTCTGATGGTAAAAACATGTTTAAAGAACGGGACTAGAACCAGCTACCCACGTTGTCAGATTATAGATCATCGTCATCATCATCATCATCATCATCATCATCTCTTTACCCTCCAGGTTCGGTTTTTCCCTCGGACTTAGCGAGGGATCCCACCTCTATCGCCTCAAGGGCAGTGTCCTGGAGCTTCAGACGTTTGGTCGGGGATACAACTGCGGAGTATGACCAGAACCTCGCCCAGGCGGCCTCACCTGCTATGCTGAACAGGGGCCTTGTGGAGGGATGGGAAGATTGGAAGGGATAGGCAAGGAAGAGGGAAGGAAGCGGCCGTGGCCTTAAGTTAGGTACCATCCTGGCATTCGCCTGGAGGAGAAGTGGGAAACTACGGAAAACCACTTCGAGGATGGCTGAGGTGGGAATCGAACCCACCTCTACTCAGTTGACCTCCCAAGGCTGAGTGGATCCCGTTCCAGCCCTCGTACCACTTTTCAAATTTCGTGGCAGAGCCGGGAATCGAACCCGGGCCTCCGGGGGTGGCAGCTAATCACGCTAACCACTACACCACAGAGGTGGACCAGATTATAGATTCGACTCATTAACAACTGTGGCCAGCTATATACTGATTTTTCACGTACTTATCGACTGGGAATAACCCCAGAAGGGAAAAGAGTGACTCATTCATTTCACTGAAAGATAATATTTTTCGCCGGGCTGAGTGGCTCTGAGGGTTGAGGCGCTGGCCTTCTGACCCCAACTCGGCAGGTTCGATCCTGGCTCAGTCTGGTGCTATTTGAAGATGGTCAAATAAGTCCGTCTCGTGTCGGTAGATTTACTGGCACGTACAGTAACTCATGCGGGACTAAATTTCGGCATCTCGGCGTCTCCGAAAACCGTTAAAAAGTAGTTAGTGGGACGTAAAACCAATAAAATTATTATTATTACAGTGTTTTTCACTGAATAGTTCAAGTATGATGTTCATCATTGCATTGTTCTTGTACCCCACAACTGATACCTGTTTAAGTCTCTCATAGTCCCCTTTTTCTCAATATGCCTGTGGAAGGCAATAGAAGTCAGGATGAACGGTACATAGTTCGAATTCATGCCGATAGATGCAGCTGTGTACCTACGTCATCATGGCGAATATGAGACAATAACCTCGCTGGTAGAAACGTATTTTTCTTTAAAAAAGTATAAAATTTCCAAAAGAAGGCATAAAAACTGGTGCCAACTTCAGCTGTAGAAACATTCTCTTTTCCTCATTATCATTGTGTCCGGCTCCATGGCTAAATGGTTAGCGTGCTGGTCTTTGGTCACAGGGGTCCCGGGTTCGATTCCCGCAAGGTCGGAAATTTTAACCATAATTGGTTAATTTCGCTGGCACGGGGACTGGGTGTATGTACCGCCTTCATCATCGTTTCATCCTCATCACGACACGCAGGTCGCCTACGGAAGTTAAATCCAAAGACCTGCACCTGGCGAGCCGAACTTGTCCTCGGACACTCCCGGCACTAAAAGCCTTACGACATTTCATTTCATAATCATTGTAAAGGACAGACAGAATAGAGAACTTTTATATAAACTACTGGACCCGTACAGCTCCGTAGCCTTCTTATACGTAAATAGATCAGATAACTCGTCTTGATATGCCTGTCGCATATTGTTATGCCTACCCTTTTCAATAGTTTTATGAACATTTAACACCGGTAACGTAGTTTATTACACTTCTTTCTATACAATATTCTCTGGGCTTCGACTATTCGGCCGTATCTGGATCTTAGCATTTTTAAACGATCTTGCTCGAGAGAGTGAAACATACAATTGGCCGTGGCTGAAAACTGGTTTCGTCTAAGTAGACTGCCCACTTTTCCAGGAGTTTATTGATGGTCTTACGGAAGGCTAGCCGACTTGATACCTTCTCGTCTGTACGAAGGTAGACCGTTCTCTCTTAGCAACATGTAAGTAATTAGGAACGTTCTGCCATCTGTTGAGTATATTCAAAAGCTCGGGAAGGTCCGAGAATCAAAGGGTATAGTATCTAGCAGAGAATAGTGTTCTTCCATCATCAGAGGAAGTGTATTTTCTCTGGCTTCACAGGTAGTAATCAAATTGGTTGCATGCAATCACATAATTAAGAATGAAAATCACATACAGTAGAATATCGATATCTCGAATCACCTCGGGAGCTAAATTTTATTTCGAGTTATCGAAATTTGGAGATATAGAGAACACCGTTTATGAATATGTATTGTAACCGTTCATCGCCATGCCATAGGCATGTTAAGAGGTCTAGTCAATTATATATGCCGTTTTTCGCAACATTCTGTGACATATAATGTAGTAATTAGCAGTCTACATGCTGAACCGGGATGAGATTTCCGATATCCCAGCCCGAGGGGAGCAGTTTTATGCGCTGTAATGAGAAAAGGATAGCGCAGTACGGCTGAACCTTGAAGTCGCGCTCTCTTTCCGAGGAAGCGAGAAGGGAAGATGACGCTACGCATGGAGATGTAGGTTGTCGGAGACTGGGCTGAGTTAAGGTGTGTTAACCCCTGAGAAATAAATGCCATCTACTAATTCAACACCGCATTCACTGGTGCCACTTCACTATAATTTACTAAAAAGAGGAAGGATAAGAACACCTTCATCTGAAATAATTTCTGGAAAATTATGAGTCAGGTCTCATTCGAACCGATGTATTTAATGCTAATTTTTGATGCATATAAATGCAATACTTGAATAGTGGATTGGTAATGACGTTTGTCATATAGCAGTACGCAGAGTAAAGACGACTGCTGAAATTTGACAACGTGTGGAAGAAAGTGGGAGATCTTGCGTGATGAACCATGACGCGTGATCTTCTAAAAGGACGCTTTTGAGATTGTGAATGACCCACTGATCGCTTTAGTTTTATATGCGACCAGTAGAAAGTAGAGGTCACAAGATATAATTTGAGTGTTTTCACGTCGCTGAAAGATTCCGATTACTCGACATTCAAATTCAGCAGGGGCATAATTTACCTCCCCCCTGATCATTTGTCGGGAGGCTATAAGTAGAGCCAGGATCTAGATACAGTAACCCATTGTCATTTGTGTAGCTGCGGTACTAACACGTTAGGAGTGAACTTGGATATCAGTTTATGAAGTGTTGTGTTATCGAAGAAAAATACATCAGTGCGATGTATGATATCGCGGAATAAGCCGTGTGGTACCAGACAATGTACATTATTGAGGAATAGAGGCCTTATTTTAATAGTTAACGTTCTAATGTTCAACAACAGTCAGTTGCAGCTCATGGTGCAATCATCAATGAAAGTAGGGAGGACGAGACTTCAAACCTGGTAAGTGACTTTTGGAGGTTCTCATCCAACTATTCCATCTATACATTTGTTTGTGAAACCAAATTATGTAACAGTTGCCCTAAATGACCCAGTATGGGTACAGTATAACACATAATTGAATCATACTGAATACATTATTTTAACAGTATTTAAAAAATATACAAATAAACTATTTTACTGCATCACTTTAATTATAACTCCTATTACAGTAACTTTTTAGAAGACAGTACACAGTACATACAGTAGTGAAACAAGAAATA
Organism: Anabrus simplex; assembly: GCF_040414725.1. Classification (NCBI taxonomy): domain Eukaryota; kingdom Metazoa; phylum Arthropoda; class Insecta; order Orthoptera; family Tettigoniidae; genus Anabrus; species Anabrus simplex. The sequence goes on along the minus strand of NC_090269.1, from coordinate 366,084,701 downwards.
CACTGACTGAGCAAATGTCATGGGATAGCGGAGCACTGATGCGCAAGTGTGTTGTCTGCGCACTACACGCCCCCTGTGTCAGCGGCAGTTGTATAGGAGACCATGTGAGCAGTGGCTGTGCATGTGACAGGTGTAACACGGAACGTCGTCGTGAGCTGACACCGTTCGAACGGGGTATGGTGGTCGGTGCCCGACGGATGGGAAGTGCGATTTCGGAAGTGGTGAGGAAATTCGGCTTCACACGATCAACCGTGTCCAGGGTGTATCGTGAATGGTTGAATGCGGGTGTTATCGTCCACAACAGACGAACGACCAGCCGTCCAGCCACCCTCGATGACCGTGACCGGCGACATCTGAGACGGATTGTCAATAGTGACAGAACGGGCAACCGTGCAACAAATCACGGCTCAATTCAACACAGGCCGTGCTAGACACGTCTCCCAGTGGACAATCCGTAGGAACATGGGTTCTATGGGGTATGGAAGCCGGCGCCGCACACGGGTGCCACGGTTAACCCAACGTCATCGGGCACAACGACGCGCATTTGTCGCCAGTCACCAGGGATGGACACTGGAACAATGGCGTAACGTGATATAGTCGGACGAATCACGATTTCAACTGCACCATGCCGATGGGAGGCACCGTGTATGGCGCAGACCACATGAAGCGATGGATCCCGCCTGCCTCGAAGGTGTGGTCCAGGGTGCTGGTGTCTCTGTTATGGTATGGGATGCATTTTCCTGGTATGGAATTTGCCCCCTAGTTGTTCTGGAAGAGACTTTGAATGGTACGCGGTACGTTGAGCTGCTCGGAGACCATCTCCACCTATTTTTGGTCCTCCAGCGCCCAGACTGTTCTGCGGTGTTTCAAGATGATAACGCGCCGCCATATCGCACCCACGTCGCCCGGGAATGGTTCCAGAAACATGCAGCGGAGGTCCAACGACTGCCATGGCCACCCAGGAGCCCCGATATGAACCCTATCGAGCATATCTGGGATGTCCTGGAACGCAGACTTCTGCACCCACGAACAGACCAGCATTGACGGCCGCTCTGCAAACAATTTGGTGCCAGCTGCGTCCAGAGGACTACCAGGAGCTTGTCGACTCACTTCTGCGGCGTCTCACTGCAGTTCGCAAGGCCAGAGGAGGCCTCACACGCTATTAGGTGACTATCCCATGACATTTGCTAAGTCAGTGTATAGCTCGGTCAATACCTTTGGAAAAATCCGTTAGTCTCTTTTGTTTGTTACCGTTAACCTTTCCTCCCTTCACATTGAAACTTCTCCTCAAAACCACGCAACCGAAATTCGTAAATGGAGCTTGTCATCCGCGACTTCGGAGGTTGCATTTGTTCGTCACCGGTAGTTAATTCACATCCGAGAAACAGCAGGCTTCACCTATTTTCCGATCATTGGAAGTTTAAGTTTTTTTCGTTTCCAGTCATATTAGCTCCCAGCATCACTTGTTACTTGTTAGCTGTTCCTCACAAACCACAAATGCCGTATTGCGCCGTTAATGTTGCACACAATTCAAGCTACGGATTTTTTTTTATTTTTTATTTTTTATTTTTTTATTTTTTTATTTTTTTATTTTTTATATTTTGTTCAAGGGAGAAATCGAGAAATTCGTGTAACCAAATTTCGAGTAATAGAGAAATAAATACACGTGAAGAATAGGAGAAACGGCCAGGAAAATATATCAGAATATTAACGAAAGTGTTAGTCGCTTAGCAACCTGCTAAGTACAGAATGTATTGCGGGCTATGGTAAGCTTTCGCCCGCAATTATTGGAGTGATCATTTAATGATTTGATTTTTTATGATTACTCAAAGTTGGCTGAACTTAGAGACCTGTCAATGTCTCATGATTCACCGCCAGCTAATTCCTGAGAGAATAAAACAAACATGAAGCAAATCGATCCAGTAGAACGGACGTACGGATTTGCCAAAGTCGTTTATAGTAAACTCTTTTAATACATAGTTTAGCGTGCACAGCCTTGCGTCGACGATATATTTCCGACGCAGCGGTAACCATGGCAACCAGTGTACGTCGTATGTGTATACCAGGCCAGGAAAAAACGTATACATGCCTCTATGCTTTCCGTACGGAAAATGATACTTTACCGTACAGTAATTATTTTCCGAGTCCGCCCGTGTGGTGTAGTGGTTAGTGTGATTAGCAGCCACTTCCGGAGGCAAGAGTTCGATTCCCGACTTTAATACGAAATTTGAAACGTGCTACGAGGACTGGAACAGGGTCCACTCAGCCTCGGGAGGTCAACTGGGTAGAGGGGAATCGATTCTCACCTCAGTCACCTTTTTTGGTTTTTTTTGCTAGAGGCTTTACGTCGCACCGACACAGTTAGGTCTTATGGCGATGATGGGATAGGAAAGGCCTAGGAGTTGGAAGGAAGCGGCCGTGGCCTTAATTAAGGTACAGTCCCAGCCTTTGCCTGGTGTGAAAATGGGAAACCACGGAAAACCATCTTCAGGGCTGCCGATAGTGGGATTCGAACCTACTATATCCCGGATGCAAGCTCACAGCCGCGCGCCTTTACGCGCACGGCCAACTCGCCCGGTCAGTCACCTTTGAAGTGGTTTTCCGTGGTTTCCCACTTCTCCTCCAGTTAAATGCCGGCATGGTATATAACTTAATGCCACGGCCACGTCCTTCCCTATTCTCCGTCTATCCCTTCCATTCTTCCCATTCCTGATAAGGTCCCTCTTCACCATAGCAGGTGAGGCCACCTGGGCGAGGTAATGGTTCTCCACATTTTCATCGCCGACCCAAGGTCTTACGCTCCAGGCAGCAGAGGAGGGATCCCTCGCTGAGTCCGAGGGAAAAGCAAACTCTGGAGGGTAATCGGATTAAGAAAGAAAAAGGAATTACTTTCCGAACTCTTTTAATACAAATCGTCTATCATTGGCTGAAATCCGTTTCACAGTAATGTAAACACGAATAGTCAGAGAGATTATGAATCACAGAACGCCTACTTAACATTGTCGAATAGTTTCTCCGCCTGATTGCAGCACTGTGCTCCGTACCTTTATATGGCCCACAACAAAAATGGCGTCTCTACATTCCCAGCTCTAAAAATCTGCCACCATCACAATACTGACTTCCGTCTAAGCTAATGCATTTCCAACAGATAAATGTAGCATATATCACAGTATGTCATAAAGTTCATACTACCTTCATTAATCCACGACCGGATGATCATGTTTAAGGTTCTGGTAGTTTAGTGGAGTGTACACGGCTTCAAATAACATTAATTTTGGTGGTTTATTACCACATGGCTGCATGTACACACCATTATAGCACATTCCATAGCACACAACAAAACAGAAAACGCCACTACTCGAGTCAAACACGGGTGTTATGCATGACGATGTGTCAAAATTATTAATTGTTACCGTGGTTTGGTGGATTAATAGAGGTGAAAGAAGGTGCCGGGGTGAATGGGTCTAACTACAAGGCCGAGATGTGAATTAAAATTGCATTAAAGGTTATATTTTCGAAAATAGCAAAACTTAACAATATTCACATAGAATTTCAAAGTTCAACAAATAACAAAAATTCAACAAATAACCGATAATCAGGTACAAGACCAGGAAAAGCCAAGATTTATAGGCAATTTAACAATCTGGGCTTCAAGCCCCAAGTTTTACAATTCCTGAGCTCTCAGCTCACAAACACGTTCTTACCACAGGGCAGAAATCCCCAAATAATATGGAGCACTTGCTCCCACCAAGCAATGTCAAGCCTCCTAGAGGCACATTTCCAATACTTAAAAGAGCTGACCCGCTCTCAGTTTTCCAAGCCTATGAAAGGCAATACAAGGCTCAACCCTAAATTGCCATCAAGGCACAACTTCCACAACATGAAACGGGGGTATCTTGTACTCAGCCTACTGGGCCTTAGTAGAAAAATAATAGGTTAAGTTAATGGCCCAAAATGCAAAATGAATGGAGGCGTGAATTTGCACTCCTTCATGAAACTTCTTAAAACCTAAGAGGCACTAGGCCGATGAAACAGGGGCTATTCCCAAACTATGGAGGTGACTCGTATACTGAATAAATTTAACACATTAAGGTCTAGAAGAAAATCGGTTACAAAAACGTAGTCACCTCAAATCAAAATGAAGGGGAGCTCGAGAGCGTAAAGCACTCTCTATCCCCGATTTACGGTTAAAGATATATGAAGTTTTTACATAAGCAAGAAGAAATTTACATTTTTAAGAGATAGGTTACATGGTAAAAGTTTCGGACCTTCCCCACGGGTTAAACTGCTGAGCTAGCAAGAAACAAAGATGTTAAGTGGTCATTACCTTACTGAAAAACTGCTGCCTGAAGAAAGAGGCGCTTCCCGCCTCCTGCTACACGTTCATACACTAAGTTAGATGTTGATGAAGTGGCCGAGAGGCAAGAAAATCAGCAGTTTTTATACCTTCGGGGAAGATTCGAGACCTTTCATGAATAATTAAGCCACACCCACAAGCGTTTATTGGTTACAGTACACAGTTACACACAAAATCGAAGAAGAAAGACACGATTGGTCAAAAATTAATTACAGAAATAATTGATTGGCTAACTTCAAAACTGGCGGAAAGAAAAGATTAATATTGCCAACCCACAAATGAAAGAACGAAATTTAGTAATAAGAAAACTTATGAGTACAAAATATCTTCAAGAAAGTTCCCTCACTTCGCACCAGGGTACATGATCATAGTTTTCTAGTAGAGGCATCTATGAGACAATGTCCAAACTTCTTGATAAATAGTAAACAAAAACAAGACGAAATTAACAGAGTGACATCTTCAGAGCAAAAGTTTAAGTAGATCCAGTTTTAAGTTCACAGTTTCTCCTGTAGCGGAGTACTTTAAGGCGGAAAATTCAAATGTGCGGCGTAGAGGTGTACCAGCCAGTACATTATTAATTAAATACTTAATTTAAAATAAGTAAATTCACCATAGTATGAGATAAAATATTGTACGCAACAGTGATTAAATGTTTGTCCCTAAATTCAGCCCTCGCTGCGTCTCGGACTAAACATCTAACTTGTAACGTAAAAGATCACTTTCGGTAAGAGTTGTGTAAATAACAATTATATATTGTAGTTGCCATTCTCATTAATATTGGTTGCGTTTCGAATGCTTGTTACTTTCATTGATCTGTAGTGGTATTTTTTTTTCTTTTTATAGAAATTGTTTTACGTCGCAACGTCACGGATAGCTCTTATGGTGACAATGGGATAGGAAAGGATACGAAAAGCCTAGGAGTGGGAATAAAGCGGCCGTGGCTTTAATTAAGATACAGTCTCAGCAGTTGACTGGTGTGAAAAATGGGAGACCACCAAAAACCATGTTCACGGCTGCCGACAGTGGGGTTCGAACCCACTATCTCCCGGAGGCAGGCTCACAGCTGCTCACGGCACGGCTAATTCGCCCTGTTGTCATAGAGTTATCCTTGGTTTTGACAATATGAAAGTGACTGAGGTATGACAGATGCTAGTAATACTATTCCGTACGCAGTCAGTCCCTGTTACGGATGGTGTGAAAATGTTGCTTATAGAGTCCGCTGACGCTTGCATTTCATTGGGCTTGGCAGTCATGAATTCTCTTCGTCAGTACTTAATACCTGCAGAGAATGTGAAATATTCTTGCGGACTCCACAGCAGCAAAAATTCCGGCACTATATTTCAGTAGAGTACACCACCCAGCACGTGCGTTTCTCTGAAATGGTTGTATCAGTACATGTGGGTGTAGAAAAACAGATAAAAGTTGATGCCGTAGGTCGCTTCGTTGGAAATAACCTAACACAACACTAACGTGAGCTAGATGCTATACCCGTAACATTAAGAGAAGTGTTTTGACAGGTAGGGCTGGAGGAAGAAGCATTTCAAGTGCCAATGAACGGTGTTGCCACATTTATACATTCCTTTTTCCTTCCCTTCGCTTTGGGATCACTTGTTCTTTCGTTCAGACCGCTATGTTCTATTCTGATGTACGGAACTCAGAAGTGAGAGGTTTGGCAACTCCAATCAACACGAGCCGGCCAGCATATTCATCTCCATGGCAACCAAAGTGAATCCTCCCACGTTTCCATGGCAACCGTACCCCTTACTCCCTTCTCCCCACCCAGGCAATCAGTAAACGGATCTCCCCCTAAGAACTGTCAGAACGCATCTTTCAATATTATGGCTATAGATAACAGATGCCAAATGACATGTGGGCGGCGCAAATCTAAAAATGTCACATACAATGCCTATAGTCCCGAAAATAATGACATGGCCTTGCTAAGGAAGAGGGGAAAGCATTCTAGATAGATCTGACCGCTAATCTAGGCTTAGAAAATATGGCGACGAAAAGACTGCCAATGTTAGAATTATTAACATTGATACTTTTTCGGCCCATACCTGTTGACATGATATGGACTTTTGGGCTAATACCGCGTCAAGAAAACAAGGTGAAACTCTTTACACTTCGCAGAGAACTTTGTTCCGCGTCTTCAGAAGAAAAACTCGACTGTTCACGAGGAAACCTTCTACAAAAATGAGGGTTTGAATTTAAGAATGCTTTATCGTTGGAGCTGTAGTGTTTCATTTCGGCGTTTCCCGAATTCGTCCCTTCGTCATAACAAGATAGTTCATTCCAAGCTATGTGTTATGTGTTAACTATCATACTTTCATAACGTGTCCGACTCGTTGGCTGAATGGTCAGCGTACAGGCCTTCGGTTCAGAGGGTCCCAAGTTCAATTTCCGGCCGGGTCGGGGATTTTAACCTGTATTGGTTAATTTCAATGGCTCAGGAGCTGGTTGTTTGCGCTGTCCCCAACATCCGTGCAACTCACACAGCACACATAACACTATCCTACACCTCAATAACATGCAGTTATCTACAGATGGCAGATGCCGCCCACCCTCATCGGAGGGTGTTATCCGAGATTAGTGGTCCTTATCTTAAAATATATCACCTAACTATGATTAAGTGTCACGTTCCTCTGCTAACGATCAGTTCATCCAACTTGAATGACCCAGTATTCGTGCTGCTAGATTAAAAGGATACTTTTGTATTCTCACAGACTACAGGCCTTACAAGGGCTGCACCCGGCTAGAAATAGCCATACGAAATTATTATAAGTGTGTACACCGGTTATGGCCCACTCCCACACCGTTTTACATCATTATCATCCTCTGATTTTCTCTACATACTTTCTTGCCATTCTTCAGCTCAGTTCTATTCCTTCCTGGTGTATTTTGGTTCCATTTTATTTTATTAGTTTCCATTTATTTCTTCTGCCACATTCGTCCCTGATCCGTCTGATGTCCTCTGTTACTTCTCACGCACACATTGTGTAATAAAACATCTTAATTGGAGCACGGCCGACTGGATCCCTCGCTGCGCTCCTTAGCTAGCTAGAGTGACGCATCAAGTCGGCCTTGATTGGAGCTTAATATTTTGGTCAGCTCCCGCTTGGAGCTCTGTGCCAGCATACAGCGAGCCACCGGGTGATGAATGAGCGAACCACAAGGGTGGACGCCATTCGCCGTGTATAGGAAACTGCGTGTTATTTTAGTGAAGGATAGCATTGTGTGTAGTGAGTGATTTTCAGGACTTTTGGACACAGTACAAACACCCAACACCTAAGTCAAGGAAATTAACAATTGAAGGTTAAAATCTACGATCCGCGGCCCTCTGAATCGACCCTCTCTGAGTTGGAGTGAAGTAAAACAAATATAAAAAAAGAGGTGTGAAAATTAAACAACGGACCACTATCAGTAATAATTCATTTGACATACCTTATTTCTATACATTTTAGGGTGTTATCCGAGAGTATCGGTCCCTGTCTTAAAATAGACCACCTAACTATGATTAAGTGTCACGTTACTCTGCTAATGATCAGTTCACCCAACTTGAGTGACCCATTATTCATGCGGCTAGACTAAAACGATACTTTTCTATTCTCACAGACCTCTTCCACTCTTTTATTGCAAAAATTCTATGAACGATAAGATTTTATGGACCATTAATTCACCGCAGATCTGGGGTCCTCAGTATATTTGGTGACGTCTCACATCACGGGGATTGCTGATTCTATTTTATTGGTCGTTCGTTTTATTTCCTCAGCACGTACTCTCAGCGCCATAAAATGCGTCGCGATGTGATTGTGTTCTGTTTGTTGTGCGGAATGAAATGCTAGACGGTGATATACACGTCAGCGCCACTGGCTGGAGGGAAATGGAATCCACGGCGCAGATAACGCTGACTCTCCCCGCTCTAGATTGTTAGATCATAGTTTCAGACCTATCACTAGCTGGTAGGAGACCATCTGCAAGAATGGAAATGAAGGCTTTTCTTTGCTAGTTGCTTTACGTCGCACCGACACAGATAGGTCTTAAGGCGACGATGGAATAAGGAAGGCTTAGGAGTGGGAAGGAAGCGGCCGTGGCCTTAATTAAGGTACAGCCCCAGCATTTGCCTGGTGTGAAAATAGAAAACCACGGAAAACCATTTTCAGGGCTGCCGACAGTGTGGTTCGAACCTACTATCTCCCGAATACTGAATACTGGCCGCACTTAAGCGACTGCCGCTATCGAGGTCGGTGATGAAGTTATTAACAATGAAGAGAAGTAGTTAGTTCGGCATAGCACCTGTGGCATATATTGGTGGTTACAAAATCAAGCAACCAGATACTACAGGCTACTACTACCCTTTCAGTGTGGGGAATGAAAAGTTCTTTATGATGATGATGATGATGATGATGATGATGAGACTCGAGGCCGGCGGCTCTGCCATGGCTCTACGCCTCTGCATTCGGAAGATGGTTAGGGGTTGGTCCCCACCGTCAGCTGTCTTAAGAAGGTTTCCGTGGTTTTCCATTCTCCTGTGCTAAGGTGAATGCCGGGAAATTTCATCGTATAGGCCACGGAACCCCCCCCCCCACATTCTCCGAACATCTTCCTGACCTGACAGACGGAGTTCCCGTCTAGAAGCTCCACTGTCCTCTTCAGGGATGTAATGACAACGTTTTAGTAGCAGTAGTGGGACTCGACTTCGGACTCAACTGTGCCTCAGGGCGTGGAGTTTGGCACTCGCGGGATGTCAGTTGAGTGTGGCATTATTTCCAATCACTTTTTCTAGGCGCCTGCTTTTCATGTTTCTTATCCGACATCCTCTGGTCGGCGCTTGATTTTGTTCAACCTCAGTGGTGCCAGAATTGTGACATATTTCTCGATCCCTCTTCTCATTTAAATAAGTGTTGAGAGAGGTTAATGAACACGTCTCCTCTCACTTGATACAACTACCGCAAACACCACCACCACCACCACCAACAACAACAACAACAAGATCAACTTAGACTGTTCAACAATTACGAGATGACTTTTGAGGGCAACTGGGGTCTGTCAATCTGCACAAACTGTATGTAATTGGCTGCATAGTGTAAGGCAATTTCGACTGATTCTACGTGTTCCACTAGAGAATCCTCGTGGTGGCACGGAGATTGTGGGTTCGAACCAAACTGAAGATGGTTTTCCATGGTTTTCCATTTTCACACCAGGTAAATTAAGGCCACGGTCGCATCCTACCCACTCCTAGCCCTTTTCAATCCCATCGCCACCGTAGGACCTACCTGTGTAGGTACGACATACAGTACATTGTAAAAAAAAGGTGGGGACATTTTTAAGCACAATAATACTGTACTTGTATTGTGTTTGTATTACGCAAAAATACTGAAGATATAATATTACTAGCGAATGTACCCGTGCTTCGCTACGGTACTCTACATTGTATACGGATATCGAAGTAAATTAGTGCACATTAAGTGAATAAGATTTTTAAATTGGGTTTGTCTTGGCTTTATCCGAGAATCATTATTGTGAAAACCACAGACGTTGTTTCCAATGAAAGTGTGATTTGCGGAATTGCGATGATAACGGCAAGTCCACTTGTTTACTGCAATTCACAACGAAGAAAGTAATTTTCATTTAACGGCAGACCCCATTGCCTAGTGCGCGGCCAAAATCGATTTGGGGAGGTTTCATTACAATGGCAGACCCCAATTCCTACTTTCAGATAGATTACAGTTGAGGAACTTTTATTTTATTTGCAAGGACCTTCCTTACTGCCAGTCAAAAGTGAGTTGCGTTCTTATCTTTATAATGGCAGACGCATTTTCTAATGCCAGTCAGCTTCCTGCCAGTCACACTGAGTGGGTGAGATTCCATTATAATTAGCAGGCCACTATGCCTATCGTCAGTCACATTTTAGACGGGTCAATTTATTTAAAATGGAAGACACGCTCCCTAGAGTTCTGCTAGTCGAATCGAAAAGGGATTTATGCATTAAAATAGTGCACAAGAGATGGAGGACGACCCCATTCTTATTGCCTGTCAAAGTCGATGTGGGGAGGACTGAAAACAATAGCAGAAGTCCTCATTCTGAGAGTCACTATCGATTTGCAATGTATTTAATACAAATGGCAGACAAACCCTTTCTAAATTGCTACAAATCGACGTCAATGAAAGAATATAGTCGTCATACGGAAGTATAAGGATGTTAACCATCATTTACAGAATAACTGCTGCTAAACGGTACATCAAATCGAAAAACAGATTGTACGATAGACGAACTTTCTGGCCATATCAGCTTACCCGTACCAAGTTTCACATTTCCGAGATTTCTGGAAGTGCCTCATTAATTCACGTCTGTTTTCATTTTTAAATATTTATATATACATCGCTCCAGCCCGACTTGCTTTTATATATATAGATGACGGATAAGCATGAGCACGTTGTAAAGTAGGACTTCCACTTCGAGATTTATATCTCCTAAACGGTTCATGATATTAAGAAATGGTTTGTGCCATCAGACGCCTCATTTATCGTTCTACATGTTTGTTTCTAAACCATATCCTCGTATCTCCCATATTAAGGAGGTAAATTGAGTTCAAATTTTGAATAGGGTGAAATTTGGGTGCATTTTTAACATTTTGCATTACTTTTTGCCTACTTATGTATAAGCTAGAATCATGAAATTTAGTACACATATGTCCCTTAATCGTGCCAATGTGCGCACCCAACGTGATGATCCTATCATTCTTATAAGTGTGTCAAACAATGAAATATACTTGTAAAAATCACCAAATTTACGAACAATCCAGAAATACGGCCAAATTTAAAGTATAAGGGAGAGAGATACGACAAAATGTCACAGGACCAAAGTTGTAGATCACTCCGAATTGAAGCGACATTGTGCCATCCGTTTTGTGATACGACTTACCGTTTAGCCAAAAAATAGCTCAAAAGGAATGTCTGCACAGTCATTAAAATTGCCTCCATATTTCGATATCTTTGGGGGTAAAAAGTGAAAAATTTGAACATCTTGGAATTTTCCCGTCGGTTAGGGACCAAAAGCTATAATTTCACCAAATTTCAATTGTCTACCTCGTCTGGCAGGTTGTGCCGCCATCTTGATTTGGGGGGATGGGGGATAAAAATGAGGAAATTCCCGAAAATTTTTAAGCCCACGAAACCTATAGGTTATCGTTTTGGATATACTATACGACTGTGTTCTTATGCTGAGCCCAAAATTTGAGCCCCCCCTGGCGTGCCCCCTTCAGGGAATTTTGAGAATTTCCGATTTTTCTAGGGATCCTGGGGTCATCAGTTTCTCCCGTACCAAGTTTCAAATTTCTGAGATTTCTGGAAGTGCCTCATTAATTCACGTCTTTTTTCATTTTTAAATATTTATATATACATCGCTCTAGCCCGACTTGCTTTTATATATATAGACAAATAATTCGGAAATATTAACGGCTGCGTGTACAGTGCATAGCTAACAAGTTTGACAGGCTTTAAACTATTGTTCGCTAACATATCCCACCACTTTGTCCTTCACTGATATTCACAGGAATTTTGGTAAAACCTCGATATTTTCGCACATTGGATTTTGTTTTACAGTTAACAGAAAGAGCAGAAACAGATCTGAAAGGTGATTACACTTCGACCAAATTCGCATCTTCTTTTATTATTTATTCTGTGTGTTCAAGGGAGGCTAGGCATTCAATGAATCGATTCCCTGGGATTCATTTTCACCACTGTGAATCATTCACTTATCCGTGAATATGACGATCACTAAGAAGGGACAACTATGCAATCTATCTGCACTGTGCTATGTCCACTGACCGAGCGAATTGGCCGTGCGGTTAGCGGGGCGCAGCTGTGAGCTTTTGTTCGAGAGACAGTGGGTTCGAATCCCTTTCCTTTCCCACAGTCGCCATAACTTTGTCAGGCTTGTATAGGTGCAAATTGTAAAAATAATAATAACATTATGTGTCTGCACTGATAACCGGACTGAGAAGGAGAAGTTCCTCCCTAGGTTTACTATATTAATAATTCTAGAATAGCAACAACTGTTCAAAAAAGAAATGAAAATACGTAACATTATAATGAACTCAGAGCCGTGCCCCCTTACATTATACCCCGTGACCCCACCTTGTGGAACACTGTACCAGAGGAATCATTCTCGGTGTCTAATAACTTGAAGGCAGAATGTTTAAAAGTACAAGTGGTCACAATAAACCCTAATAATTGCAAATAACGGTTTATACTTTATGAAAAAGTCCTCTTAATTTTAATTACTCTGTTGAGGAGTTAGAAAGTTCCGACAAAAGAGTAGCGTTACGAAATGCAAAGTTTGGGCTGGGAAGTGTTTGGAGAAAGGAGACGAGCTGATCGAATAAGTGGTATGTTCCGAGATGGTGTGGGTTGATATCAGTAGACGAATGAATGTAAGTGGTGTTTTTATAGGTAGGAAAGATCACGATATGAACATAAAGTTGTAATTCTATCTAGCTACTTGCTTTACGTCGCACCGACACAGATGAGTCTTATGGCGACGATGGGACAGAGAAGGGATAGGAGTGGGAAGGAAGTGGCCGTTGCCTTAATTAAGGTACAGCCCCAGAATTTTCCTGGTGTGAAAATGGGAAACCACGGAAAACCATTTTCAGGGCTGCTGACAGTGGGATTCGAACCTACTATCTAAGTTGTAATTCAAGAGGACAATTTGGGGTAAATATTTGTTTATAGGAAGGGGAGTTAGGAATTAGATTTGTTTATCAACCAAACCAAAACCAAACCCCATGGCACTACAGCCCTTGAAGGGCCTTGGCCAGCCAAACGACCGCTGCTCAGCCCGAAGGCCTGCAGGTTACGAGGTGTCGTGTGGTCAGCACGACGAATCCTCTCGGCCGTTATTCTTGGCTTACTAGACCGGGGCCGCTATCTCACCGTCAGATAGCTCCTCAATTCTAATCGCGTAGGCTGAGTGGACCTCGAACCAGCCCTCAGGTACAGGTAAAAATTCCTGACCTGGACGGGAATCGAACCCGGGGCCTCCGGATAAGAGGCAGGCACGATACCCCTACAGCACGGGGGAGATGTTAAATACATTTCCTAATTCATTACAATTGTTTAAGAAATAACCTAATTAAAGAACAGATAATTCTAATTCAGTCACGTAGAATAGAATAGAATAGATTTATTTATCATCATCAGGTTATTTCCCCAATTAAAGATGATTCAATAATACATAATATACAACAAATACACCTTTAGTAAATAACACTAATTTCCTAAAATGATAACCAAGTTCTAACTAAATCTAGAGACGTTTTTATATGCATATTGTCCGGCTCCATGGCTAAATGGTTAGCGTGCTGGCCTTTGGTCACAGGGGTCCCGGGTTCGATTCCCGACAGGGTCGGGAATTTTAACCTTAATTGGTTGATTTCTCTGGCACGGGGGCTGGGTGTATGTGTCGTCTTCATCATCATTTCATCCTCATCATGACGCGCAGGTCGCCTACGGGAGTCAAATCAAAAGACCTGCACCTAGCGAGCCGAACATGTCCTCGAGCACTCCCGGCACTAAAAGCCATACGCCATTTCATTTCATATGCATATTTACAAAACCTTAAATAAATAAATAAATAAATAACTTACACATTGGTCACTGAAAGTTACTGTAGTCAACTAGAAAACAATATAGTAATACGAGGTCTAGGAAGTTAAAGATCTTTAAATTTCTTTTAAAGGATCTAAAACTGGCGAAGGACATAAAAATGCGATCCAAATTCATTTAAAATTTTAGTTTTAATTACATACTTAAAGAAGGAATATAATGTTTAAAAATGCAAATTCTGGTGATATGCAACCTACAGAGCAAAAATATGTCTGTAAAATACTTATTTCAGACTGCATATATTTTAAAGTTAACATAATTTTAAGAAAAGAAATTCCGTGCTTTTAAAAATGTACTTGCAGAATTTAGAATGAAATATTATTTCCACCCAGAATGAGTTCAGTTAACCCGCAATAGACATCCTGGAGAAATAAATTTAAATGAGCATAACTGGAATCATATATGACTTAACCACACTAGGGTTGCGGAAGTGGATTTCGGAAACCTTACCTCAGTTGGCTTGGCAGTATATGTATGTATGTTCAGTCCGTCAGCGATTCCGCTGGTGGGATCCTCAACAGCTTTGCCATCAGCTGTCATAGATGGCCTAGGCATCACTGAAGAGGCGTACTAGGGAAATGAGGAGTGAGGTAGTTTCCCGTGGCTTTCCTCGCATGCAGTATATCACCATAGTCATTATTTTAGATGTAAAGGATCGTCGGTTTTCAGACAGAACGTTGCGAAACATCTAGAAAATTATCTCCACATCAACTGATGTTAAGGGTTCATATGTTAATCAAGTGAGAATTTCATCTTCAAAACTACGCACATCAACATTTACTCCTTTCAATATTCCGCTTATCTTGCACATAATTTGATACCCCCTGAATTTCTTCAAGCACTACTTTCATTTTTTTCACTTCATTTCCCCTCTTTTGAGATGTGGTTCAAATATGTGTATTTACCACAGAAAAGATGTTTAAGAGGTGATGGATAAACTAATGATGATTCGAATTGAGAATAAGCAGTAAAAATATAGTGGAAAGGAGAAGAATTTTCAAAAAAAATCCGTTAAGACCATAAATGGCTAATAATGACCAACCCATAAAAAGGCGTTAAAGGACAAATAAGACCCGCTATTTTCTGGCCTACAATGACCCAGAATGAACATATATTATGTTGGGCCTCATCTTCGGACATTTGAGAAAATAATTTTTCCTCAACTTCCAAGCTCTAATATTATTACCATCGTTACTAGTGTTCTAAATTATCTTCCATCCTGGTGCGAACTGGAGGGTACAGTTTTGAATTACCTTTCAGGAAGGTGAATTATTGATCGCGGAGAATACTCTGTTCATTTCGGGATCCACTTCGTCGGTACACGGGCATATTAAGGTGTGTTGTCGCAGCTTCATTGCATCATATTCCATTTTTTACTATATTTCATGTAAGAAAAAGCTCATTTGGACGATGAAATCAACTGGGAATTGGTTCATATCTCAGAGCAATCACCTTACATCCTCGACTCGCCTTTCGTGTCGAGTTCCCATCATCGCTGTGTGCTTCTGTCATATAAGAGCTCAAAAAGTGTCATTCTTTCTGACGCACTCCCTACAGACAGCACATGAGGAAATGTGATATTTCCTGGATCAGAATTGACAACGTCAAAGCATAGGTTTTGACGTTGTATTCTCACGAAGTTTGGAGTATCCTTTAGTACAGAATTAAACGATTTAGTAAGTATCCAGCATAAGAAGTTAAAACATATTTTGAGCAATGATAAGTTAATATTTAGGGAATTTGCTTTACGTCGCTCCGAGACAGATGCGTCTTGTGGGTTAGGAAAAGCCTAGAAGTTGGAAGGAAGCATCCGTGGCCTTAATTAAGGTACAGACCCAGCATTTGGCTGGTGTGAAAATGGGAAAACACGGAAAACCATCTTCAGGGCTGCCGACAGTGAGGTTCAAACCCACTATCTTCCGGATGCAAGCTAACATCTGCGCGCCCCAAGCCGCACGGCTAACTCCCTCGGTATATCAATCTTTTAAATTTCAAATCAGTTTTATTCATGGTACCTTTATCATCCAGTATTTTATAACATTTTGTTTCGGACATAAAGTATTTTGAGAGAGAAACATTCACAAGTATGATATCTTGTCTGGAACATGCCAGAATATGGGACTGAACCATGGAGGACGATTGTTGGAGAAAGAAAGAGATGAGATGACTTCAAAAAGTGGCGTTATATAGGAGAATGCTTAAAGGGAAATACTGAACCGAGAAGGTGTGAAGAGAACTATCTATCGATATTTGACTCCAAGGAAAAGCAAGCCATGTTTTGAAACCTGTAGGATTTGTTTAGTTAGCTATTTGAATAGGGCAGTATCGGCTAAAAATGGCCGAGAACAAGAAAGAGATCAGTGTGATGTCACAACTAAAGCTTCTTGAGGAATAACCTGTGGGATGATATGAGTAAAATTTTTGAAGATGGGCAGAGTAAATTAATAACTTGGCAACAAATCAAGTATTCGGCATGAATCGGAACATTGAAGTTTCTACGCAGATCACGTAATTGACACCCCTTCCGACATCTGAAGCTGAGGTATTATTATTATTATTATTATTATTATTATTATTATTATTATTATTATTATTATTTCCGATGAGGCCTGCTAAGGACCACGTGCCAATTTCAATTCAGTTCTTCATACTTTGTTGTTTTCTCTTCCGTTCTTTCCATTATTCTTTCATCCTTTCACTATGCTGTTTCCTTCTGCCCTCGCACCACTTTGCACCAGACTTCTTGTTCAATCTTCCCTGGAATCCATAGTTTCTTCTTCTCTTATATTATTTCTTTCTAAATCCTTCTTTACTTCTTGAATCCAGCTTGTTGTTGCCTTTTTGTTCCAAAGGTACTTGAAAATCCTCTTTGTTAATCTGGAATCATCCATTCTGTAAATATGTCCGAAAATTGCAATCTCCTTTTTCATACGGTTTCTATTACGTTTTCTATGTTCCTGTATATTTGATCATTAGATCTTAATTTTCGTACTTCTGTTGTTTTCATAGGGCCTAAGATTTTTCTCATGATTTTCTTTTCCAGTACCTCAAGTTTATCTAATCTATAGTTTAGTACCAGGCATTCACTTGCATATAAGAATTCCGCTTTCACCACTGTAGTGTAGTGCCTTATTTTAAGACTTTTAGATATACACCTTTTGTTATAAAAATTCCTTGTGATACCATATGCTCTTTCAATCTTGAGTACCCGTTCTTCTACTGCCGATTTGTCAAAACCATTTTCTTGAATTATTTATCCCAGATATTGCATTTCGTCACTCTTTCTACTGGACCAATATACGTTGCCAAAAATCTTGGAGCATTCTTGATGTCTGTAATAAATTTTGTTTTTTCTACGGAGATTCTCAAACCTGTCTGTTGGCTATTTCTCCAAGAGATTGATTTGTGTTGTTGCACTTGTTAGGTTTTCTGACAATATAGCGAAATCGTCTGCAAATGCTAGGCAATTTATTTCAATGCCTTTGTTTTTTCTCCCCCAAGTTACCGGCAAAATGTTATGCTCTTTAACATTCTTTCAAATTCTTACAATTTTCTCTAGAACACAGTTGAATAGAAGGGGTGACAGACAGTCACCTTCCCGTACCCCTGCATTTATCTTAATAGGTTTAGATATCTCACCCATAAATTTCACCTTAGAAATTGTGTCAGTAAGGGTTTCACGTAAGTTATTAGGTTTGCCAATTTAGAATTGTTTCATCTATGGTTTCTCCATCAACCGAGTCAATAATAATAATAATAATAATAATAATAATAATAATAATAATAATAATAATAATAATAATAATAATAAATATTAATTATTATTAAATATTAATTAAATATTAATATTAATTATTAAATATTAATTAAATATTATTATTATTATTATTATTATTATTATTATTATTATTATTATTATTATTTCAAACTTCTTCCTCAGGCAAATGCATGGTACCTAACGTACGGCCAGGGCTACTTTCTTTCCTCTTCCTTCCAATCTTCCCATCCCCATAATTATTATTATTATTATTATTATTATTATTATTATTATTATTATTATTATTATTATTATTATTATTATTACCGAAATTTTGTGGTAGGTAGAGGTGAAAGAAGGTGCGGGGGTGAACAGGTCTCAGGCTACGAAATTAAAGTTCATTTAAAATTTAACAAGGTTGTATTTTCGTGGCAAAAATAAGAAATAACAAGAATGGCAGGTACAGAGTAGCAAAGCCAAAATTCGAGAATGTACAATTACAGAGTTACAGGATTTGGGCTCCGAGAGCCAGACACATAATTCTTGAGCAATAAACTCAACCTTATGGTATACAAGATTCAACCAAGGGGCAGTAGACCCCAATCATGCCCAGGAGCATTTACTCCTCTTTACACGGTAAAGCCTCCTCGAGGCATACAACAGCTCAATTTTCAATAAAGAGCAACCCGCTCTCAAAATTTAAGCCTATCCAAGGCCACACCAAATTCTTCTTTCAAGCTGTCCTCCACGGACACAGACACAGGGGTAAAAAGGTACCCAACCTACAGAGGCCTATTAAGTGAAGAAACAGTTAATTACATGGCCTCTAAAATACCAATTTGAGAGGAGGCGATCTGCACTCCTAATACATTTGGTCTAAAACCTACTTGGCACTAGGCCGTTACTGCAAGGGCTAATCCCATACTAAAGAGGTGACTTTAGAAGGAAACAATTTACATTACATTAAGGAAGAAACGCTTGAGGAAAAAATAAGTTCACCTCAATACAATATGAGTGGGAGCTCGAGAGGGTTAAGCACTCTCTATCCCAATATGTAGTTAAAACAGAAAGAATTGACACCAAGTGTCTTTACATTTTTAAAGGAAAGTTACATGGAAAAGGCTTCGGACCTGCCCCGAGAGTTAAACTGCTGAGCTAGCGAGAAAGAAGTAATTAAAAGGCCATTACCTTGTTGTTGAACTGCTGCCCGAAGAAAGAGGCGCTTCCCGCCCCCTGCTATGTACTTTACACTTTGAAAGTTGGTACTGAAGTGGCGCAGAGACCCGAAAATCAGCAGTTTAAATACCCTCGCGGAAAGTTCGAGGCGTTTCATGAAAGAAAACACCCTCCCCCAAGAATTTTATTGGCTAGGGTTAAGCAGCATATCAAATTTGAAGAAGATACACCTTATTGGTCATAAATTAATTCGAGAAATTCGGGATTGGCTAAATTCAAAACGAGGGGAAAGAAAGGGGTTAATATTGCCAACATAAACAATAACTGAAAGAAATTTAACAAAGAACAAACTTATGAACTCAAAATTTCTCCAAAAGCATAGTTCTTTCACTTCGCACTAGGGTGCATAATTGTAATTCTTCGGTATTGCCATCTGGAAGAGAAAGTTCACACTTCTTACTACAGGTAAAACAAAAACACATCGAAAACGACCCAGTTCAAAAACTCCAAGATTTCCAAGTGGTGACATCTTCTGAGAAACTTAAAAATTAACTCATTAGATAAGTTCAGACTTTTTCCAGTAGGAGAGTTTCAACTGGCGCAATTTTTAAATTAGCGGCGCGGAGGTGTACCGCCCGGTACAATTATTATTATTATTATTATTATTATTATTATTATTATTATTATTATTATTATTATTATTATTATTATTATTTCCGCCACTGTAGTGTAGTAGTTAGCGTGATTAGCTACCACCACCGGAATCCCGGGTTGGATTCCTGGTTATACCACGAAATTTGAAAAATTGTACGAGGACTGGAACCGGATCCATTCAGCCTCAGTAGCTCAACCGAGTATAGGGGGTTCGATTATCACCTCAGCCCTCCCCGAAGGGGTTTTCCGTAGTTTCAAACTTCTTCCTCAGGCAAATGCTGGCATGGTACCTAACGTACGGTCAGGGCCACTTTCTTTCCTCTTCCTTCCAATCTTCCCATCCCCCACAAGGCTCCTGTTCAGCATAACAGTTGAGGCAGCCTGGGCGAGGTACTCGTCCCCCTACTTCCTTCTTTTGTTCTTTTATATAGGGCCTCCCTTTTCTCACTATTGTTTATCCAGTCTCCTGGAAACCACGGAACATTTTGACGAGTTGTATAAATAGAATTCTGTGTACAATATCATCTTATAGAAGCCCGTCTTCGTCTAGTCCGACCTCACTTCTCGACCAAATGTCTCACGCTCCAGGATACTGCCCTTGAGGTGGTAAATGTAGGATCCCTCGCTGAGTCCGGGGGAGAAACCAAACCTGGACGGTAAACTGACTAAATAAATAAATTATTATTATTATTATTATTATTATTATTATTATTATTATTATTATTATTATTATTATTCAATATATTAGTGGAATTTGAAATCGACGCCAAAACAGCGGCAATTATTAAACAGACTTTAACTGGGACACATTCGAAAGTTATGTTCAGGGAGAGATCTCCAAGCAGTTCGGAATTAAAACAGGAGTCAGAGAGGGTGATGGCTTTTCACCAATTCTTTTCAACTGTGTGCTGGAGAAGATTATCCGGGAATGGGAAAAAGAACTGGACAGAAAAAGATTACTTAATCAAGTGTACATTGGAGCGTCAAAAAGTGGTGTCATGATTAATTGCCTTGCCTTTGCTGATGACGTTGCGTTGCTATCTAGGAAAACTGACACAGCAATAGAACAGCTGAGTGTACTAAAACTACAAGCAGAAAAAGCAGGACTACAGATTTCTTTCGTAAAAACTAAATATATAACAAACATCAAAATAGCCCCTCGGTACCTGAAGACAGAACACGGTAAAATAGAAAGAGTTGGTAGCTTTCAGTACTTGGGTGAAATAGTGCAATTGAAAACTAATCAAAGAGAAGCAAACAACATCAGACGGGAGAAGATGGCTGCGGCTTTTCGTAGGACATGTCCTATATACAAGAAGAAAACCATCTCCAGACGAGCTAAACTAAGGCACTACAATACAGTGATTAAAACGGAATGTCTGTATGCTAGTGAATGCCTCCAAATGACAGGGAAAGCGGGACTGAGAGAAGCTGAGAAATTCGAAAGAAAGATCCATCGCAAAATAATGGGTCCAAAGATTGTGGATGGACAGTATAGGCTGCGAGGAAGGGAAGAACTTTACCGCGACAATGAAAGGCTAACTGAGTCCATGAGAAAACGGATACTTAAATTCTATGGGCATTTATTTAGATGGATGAGAAGAAACTAACGAAAAGGATTTTCACAATACTAGACAGCAGACCTAAAGTATCGGACAAATGGTTCAGGGAGGTGAGAAAGTATCTCAAACAGGTGGGACTAAATTCAGAAGACATCTCAGACCGACCAAAGTTTATCTTAGTGATCGACAAATTCCGGGGATTCCATGACGAACCAAAACTTAACCGTGGGTGGACAGAAGAAAGAAGACAGGCTGCCAGACAAAGAATGCTAAAGTTTTGGGCTGTGAAGAAGGCTTCCAGAAACATGTAACTCTTACCTAACGTGGCCTCTAATGGCCGTAAACGAAAAAATATATATACTAGCAGTTACCCGCGGCTTCGCTCGCGTGGATTTTGTACAATAATAAATGTAATCGTTCCTCTGTACCGTACTAAGACATTATCTGAATATCCCTAATGTATAAACATTCACCGACAAATTAAGTTTCATTTACCCGGGAACTCTTTGTAAACCACGTTTGTGTTATTGCCTTTTGGGGCTAAGATGACCATGCATCATGTGAGAAACAGCCTTGTCTCAAATCGAAAAAATGTTTATTCTTAAAGTAGATTCCAAATATCTATCTCCACGTCGTAACATTTTCAGTTTTTGAGATAGGCTATAAGAATGCCCATAAAAAGAATTTAACCACTTTATCAGTCCTTCCCATTTTCCGAAAACAAAAAGAAATACATGTTCCTTTACTTTTAAAGGAGATTCCAAATGCTAATTTTCGCGTCTGTAACATCATTAGTTTTTGAGATATAAGCATCCTCATTAAAAATTATTCACTTCTTTTTCACTTCTTTTCACCCCTAGTTAAGTGCCTTTTACGAAAACAAAAAGTACGTGTTCCTGTATTTGTAAAAGACTTTCCAAATACCAAGCTTGTTTTGTATTTTT
This sequence comes from Anabrus simplex, assembly GCF_040414725.1. Classification (NCBI taxonomy): domain Eukaryota; kingdom Metazoa; phylum Arthropoda; class Insecta; order Orthoptera; family Tettigoniidae; genus Anabrus; species Anabrus simplex. The sequence goes on along the minus strand of NC_090269.1, from coordinate 366,062,585 downwards.
CTCTTAGGTCGCACTGACACAGATAGGTCTTATGGCGACGATGGGATAGGAAAGGCCTAGGAATGGGAAGGAAGCGGCCGTGGCCTTAATTAAACTACAGCCCCAGCATTTGCCAGGTGTGAAAATGGGAAACCACGGAAAACCATCTCCAGGGCTGCCGACAGTGGGATTAGAACCCACTATCTCCCGGATGCAATCTCACAGCTGCGCGCTCCTAACCTCACGGCACACTCGCCCGGTAATACCAACCTTCATGTCTGTAACATGTCCAGTTTTTTGACATATACTGTGGATATGCCGGAACTCATTTTCAAAATTCACCCACTTTTTCAATTCTATTCAAACCTTTAAGTGGAATTTCCGAAAACTAAAAAGTACGTGTTTATTTTTAAAGGAGATTTAAAATACAGTACCATTTTTACGTCTATGACATATTCAGTTTTTGAGATATAAGTATGGTCATAAAATGAATTCAACTCTTTCCCTTTTTTCCACCCCCTCTCCCCTTCAGTGTACTTTCTGAAAAGAAAAAATATGTGTTTCTGACATGTAAGTATCCTCTTAAACAGAATTCAACTCCTTCTTTACTTATTTTCACCCCCCCCCCGAACCAGGTCGATTTTCCGAAATAAAAACATACATGTTTATTTTTAAAGGTGATTCAAAATACCAAGTTTCATGTCTGTAACATCTTTATCTTTTAGAGATATAAGTATCCTCATACAAATAATTCAAGGAATATTTAAATTCTTTCCCCCCCCCCCGTAAGTGGATTTACGAAAACAAAAGAAGACATGTTTCTTTATTTTTAAAGATTCAAAATACCAATTTTAAATAATTCAACTCCTTTATAACCCCACCTCCGTTAAGTCGATTCCCCCCCCCCCCAAAATGCGTGTTTCTTTATTTTTATAGATTTCAAACACCAATTTTCACGTCTGGAACCATCAGTTTTTGAGATATAAATATCCACATAAAAATAATTCAATTTTTTCGCTTCCTTTCACCCTCCCTCCTTAAGTGAATTTTTCGAAAACAACAAAATACGTGTTTATTTATATAGGAGCTTCTAAATACCAATTATCACGACTGTAACATCTTCAGTTTTCGAGATATATGTCCTCATAAAAAGAATAAAATTCCTTTCCACCCTCTCCCCCAAAGTTTATTTTCCCCCTAAAATGCGCGTTTCTTTATTTTAAAGGAGATTCCAATAACCAATTTTCAAGCCTGTATCAACTTTAGTTTTCATACGATATAAGTATCCTCATACAAATAATTCAATAAATTCTTCAATTCTTAATTGGATTTTCCGAAATCAAAGGAATATATGTTACTTTTACCTTTAAAGGGGATTACAAACACCAGTTTTCATGTCTGCAACATCTATAGTTTTTGAGATATTAAACCCATACAAATAATTTAATTAATTTTTCAATATTTTTCGCCCCCGCCTAAGTGAATTTTCCGAAAACAAAAATATGAATTCCTTTATGAGATGCCAATCATCAATTTTTACGTCTGTAACATCTTCAGTTTTTGAGATATCAGTATCCTAATACAAAGAATTCAACCCACTTATCAGACCTTTCCACACGCCCCTCCCCCAAGTGGTTTATCCTAAAACAAAAGTACGTCCTTCTTATTTTTGAAGGGGATTAAAAGTAGCAATTTTCACTTCTGTAACATGTTAAGTTTTTGAGATATACTGTAGATATACACATTCTAAAAATTTACCCCCATTTTTGGTTCCCTTTAAGTGGATTTTCCGAAAAAATCTATGTCTCTTTACTTTTACAGAAGATTCTATGTACCGGTTTTTAAGTCTGTAACATCTTAAGTATCTGCGATATACTTTAGGCCTAGATATATATTTTTTAAATTTCCACCCCGTTTGTCACTCCCGTTCACCCCCTCTTCATTTGATTTTTCAAAAACAAAAAATACATGTTTCTTTATTTTTAAAGGAGATTCCAAGTACCAATTTTCATGTCTGTAACATCTTCAGTTTTTGAGATATAAGTATCCTCATGAAACGTATTAAACCAATTTTGTCCCCTTCCTCCCTCCCCCCTTAATGGAATTTTGCGAAAACAAAAAGCACATGTTTCCTTATTTTAAAGGAGATTGCAAATACCAAGTTTTACGTCAGTAAACTTTTAAGTTTTTGAGACATAGATATCCTCATTTAAAAATGTCACCCCGCTTTTCACCCCCTTAGCAACAAAAAATACGTGTTTCTTTATTTTTAAAGGAGATTCTAAACACCAATTTTTACATCTGTAAGCTTTTAAAGTTGTGAGATGTGGATACACTAATTTAAAAAATTTGCAAAAGTTCACCCCATTTCTCACTCCTGTTTAACCCCCATTAATTGGATTTTCCAAAAACAAAAAAATGCGTGTTTCTTTATTTTTAAAGGAGATTCCAAATACCAATTTTCATGTCTGTAAAATCTTCAGTTTTTGAGATATAAGTCTCCTCATAAAATGTGTTCAACACATTTTCCCCCTTTGTCACCCCCGTTAATGGGATTTTCAGAAAATAAAAAGTATATGTTTCTTTACTTTTACAGGAGATTCTAAATACCAAATTTCATGTCTTTAAACTGTTCAGTTTTGGAGATATAGACACACTCATTTTAAAAATTCACTCCCTTTTCACCTCCTTAGCGACGGAATATCCAAAAATCCTCCCTTAGCGAACATCTACATTATAATATGAATGTATATTAATGTATTACCAAAATTTAATTCCTTTGTGTTCAATAGTTTTGGCTCGTCGATGATGAGTCAGTCAGTCAGTCAGTCAGTCAGTCAGTCAGTCAGTCAGTCAGTCAGTCAGTCAGTCAGTCAGTCAGTCAGTCAGTCAGTCAGTCAGTCAGCCAGGACAAGTTATTTTATATATATCATTATTAATTTCTCCTTCGTTTCGGCCGTCTACGGACCACGTTTTACAATCTTTGCGTCATGTTTGTCCTTCTCTACCTTCACCTCCTACTTCTTTCTTCCGTTCTTTTGCATAGGACCTCCCGTTTTTCACTATTGCTTCTACACTCTCCTGGAAACCATCGAACCTTTTGACGAGTTGTATAAATAGATTTCTGACTATGATATAATCTTCAGGAACCCCTTCTTCGTCAAGTCCAACCTCACTTCTCGAAATCACTTCAACTCTGTCTTCCTCTGCCAGAAGAATAAGATTTTCTTGGTTAGTCTGTTACTGTCCGTTCTCAACAAGTGTACTGTAACTTTATCTTCCTCACCAATCCAACCACTCCTTCCGTTCTTAGATACAACTCGTTCTTATATTTGAGCCTCCTCATCCCATCTTTTACATTTGGACCTAAAATTTTTCTTAGCATTTTATTTCTATTTTCAGAATACATTCAAGCCCACCTTTTCCAGTCATATACGATGTTTATGATTTGTGCAGACACTCAGGTATAAGAATAGTGTCTAGATGTCTCAAATTATCCCTGTAAGATAGAACGGTTTTGTTTTAGGTGATTCTCATCAGTTGTGATGTTATGTCCTTTTCTCTAGCCCTCTCCTTAATGGCTTTTTTTCGACCCGTTTTCTCGTAATATTTCTCTTAACTCTCATGATTTTCCGTCTCCTAACTTCAACAGCTGAGGGGCCTCTTTAATGCTGATCATGAACGCAGTCTTCTCAAAAGAAATTAGAAGCTCAGTCACATATTTGTCCCGCTCCAGCATCTTGTATTTTATGATATTCTTTAGTTCGAAGATTTCTTCCGCGTATGATCTACCTTTCCAGAAGCCTACTTGATATAATCCAAATTCTTCATCTAGTACACTTTATACTCTATTTACTAATCCTTTAGAGTAAATATTGTATGGAATCGAAACTGTTATTCTGTACTGCGTGGCTATGAAGCCTGCTATTATGCCGAGCCACGATAAACACACTACAGTGTTCAACTACGCTTAATGTTCTTAATTTTATATCTGATTAGGTAAGCTTTAAAAAAATCATTCGAAGTGAGGGATAAATTCTTCGTATCTAGTTAGGAAAATTAAAGTAGCTTGAACTGTATGTAAAAAAAAAAAGATAATTCGAAGCGATTGATGCATTCTTGAGAGATACTATGAGACGTAGATATTTTGAGCTCGGTGTATTTTTGCGCTAAGTGTGCTATTTAGATTGTAATGTAATGGCACCATAGTCAACGATGGGCAGAATAGAACTCTGAATAATTAAACTGCGTATTTAATGGAAGGAGATCACGTAAACATTGAAGGAAGTGCAGGGGGAAGATATCTCGCTGACAGATTTTCGTAATGTGGTCTGTCCAGGTTAAATGTCTATCAATAACGATTCCTAGGTTTTTTACAGTATCCTACTGTTTAATTTCTAATTATAGCTTTTCAAACATATTATGGCTGCTTATAATTTGAATGTCTGTATTTGAGAAAATCAGTTTTAGGCCAGTCTTTTATGATTTTTAAATCATCATATAAACTAGTTCGATATCATCTATGTCTATGTAGAAATGGTATTCTGGTAGGTCATTTAGATACAGTGAAAACAGAAGTCTTTTAAGAACACTGTTTTAAACTAGGTCAATTTCGGTCTGTTGCCAGAGTGGGACATTCGTACCTACTGACAAACACTGCTTCCAGTAAATACGACTGCATCCACTTCAGTGAACTTGCGGAAAACTGAGTATTTTAATTTTGCAAATAGCATTCAGTGGTTAACTAACAAAATTAATTGTAGTTTAGAAATAGTTAGCCACGTATAATTTTATTTTCACTGATTTCAATGCCGTAATCAATTAGTATTTTTCCATCGCTTGGTCCGTGGCATTTCATAGCGTTTAAATCCGATGCATTCACGCTTTTGGTGTCCAAATTTTTAAATAACTCGTTTAAGAAAATATTTCAACAATCAGGTGTCACATTCTGCAGCAATTAAAGGAATGTTAGAGATATAATAATAATAATAATAATAATAATAATAATAATAATAATAATAATAATAATAATAATAATAATAATAATAATAATAATAATAATAATTTTATGGATAGGCAGACCTTGTTCGGCACTCTAGAAGAATTTCGAGTGGACAGAAAATAATTTGTCAGACCCTCACACATACAAAATCTAAGATGAAATTTTTGAGGAAATTTCTTACCCGTTTGAAGTACACACGGGTGAACAAAGCAAAGAGATTGACTGTCTACTCTTCAGTTTAACATGATTTTAGATTAAGTGGGAAAAGGACATCACAGCCATAAACATTGGGACTGATGGTAACAAAATTGAAATGAAATGCTTGACTTTGGCTGATGACCTGGCATCATCACTAAGAACATGGAGGAAACAACGTGTACTATCGAGACACTACACAGTATACAAATAATTTTCAGCAAAAGTGCAAGAAAGGTAACATTGAAACGACATATAAGACAATTTCACGGATATGTTTTTAAGTGCCTTGGAGAAACAATTCTTCCTTCGGAATAAGACAATTTGGTTTATACAGAAATTGCCTCAACAGTTCAGAGGGCATTTAGACTAACATGGGATCGCTGCAATAAACGAAGAATGTCACGCAATGCTAAATTGAAACATTAAAAAACAGTTATCTTACGGGAAGGTCCGTATGGATCAGAAATCTTAACTTTAGCATATCATTCTAAAATTGCAGATATTGAAAAATAATAACGTAAAATTCTTAGGAAAATTTTCTGTCCACACAAGAAAATGTAATTTGGATGAAAAGGCGAACTGTAGACCTCCATATTCTACAGGTAGTTCCATTGATACTGTACGGAGAAGACGTTTGCAATTTTTGGACACATTTTAGGATGGATAGTAATAGACTCACAAGGAGATTAATTAACGTAATCGATTCCCAAAGCAGGAAACAAAATTGTCTGGAGGAAAGAAGAGGGGAGCCTGAATGAATTAAACATTAGTAAAAACATAATGAAAAATCGTGCATTCAGGATATCAGTAAATACACACACATTTGTGGTAAAAACTAGCAGCAGGACGGATACAAGTAGTCAGGAGAACGGAAGAGGCAATACAGTGAGTTTACGCAGAGAATTTGGAAAAATAGGAAGGCGAAAGCCATCAAGCCAATCAACATGTTCTACCGCGCTCTATGAGTGGGCATAACTAAATAATAATAATAATAATAATAATAATAATAATAATAATAATAATAATAATAATAATAATAATAATGTGAATAATCAAACAAATTTCTCACTACATTTAACTTTATATTCCTCACCGTCTGCCAGAAAGATTTATTTCTTACTACGCCATTCTAACCCGATGGATGCCTGATTTTAACCAACCTCGACTTTGATTGTGGACGCCTGGAAATCAATTTCCGACTTCATCTTGGTGATGCGGGGTGTGACAGCCTCCCAGCGCAGCCCACAGAATGACAACGGTGTGCGGATGAGGTGCGGTGAACCTTTAGCGGCAGCATGGGTAGAAGGAAACTGTAATCAAATGATGCGATGCTCCTCTCTCTCTCTCACACAACCCACTCCGTCGTGGTTTTAGCGGGTAGACATCCATCATTCACTGCCACACGCGGAGTTCAAGCCTTAGTCAATGTACAATAAATTTACGTAGACAAATTGGAAGTAGAACGGATTACTAACTGCAGCTATCTCTGATATTCTAGTCAATTTTCATTCCAGCGTCATGAACCATTGCAAGGGTTCTGTACATTTCAATACCACTACTTTTAATTTAGGGAATAATAATAATAATGGGCCTGGACCAAACGACTATAGCGCCACAGTAGGATTTTTGTTTTGTGTTAATATTTCATTAAAAGGAATGTTAAATGTCCTCATCTTCATGAATGCAGTCCTCAGTTCGACATTTCGTAGAGTTCTTAGCTCTCTCCAACAGTCCTAGCGTAGTGCCCCACGGCCTCTTACCACGGTAGCGAAGGTTGGTGACCATGGGGCCCTTATCTGTGTCCTGGCTTTGCTTTCACGTACTTGTGTGAGGCTCTTCACATTCGTCTAACCCAGGGATGGCGAACCTATGACACGCGAACACGATTTCGGTGGCACGCCACATGAACATAATATATATCTAATTTTGTAAATAACTTGTTTTACATCGCACCGACACAGATAGGTCTTATGGCGACGATGGGATAGGAAAGGCCTACGAGTGGGAAGGAAACCGCCGTGGCCTTAATTGCGGTATAGCCTAAGCATTTTTCCTGATGTGAGAATGGGAAACTGCGGAAAACCATCTTCAGGGCTGCCGACAGTGGGGCTGGAACCCACTATCTCCCGGATGTAAACTCAGCCGCGCGCCCCTGACCGCGCGGCCAACTTATCCGGTGATAATATTTAATGACGAAGTGTTACAGTGGGAGCTTATTATTTTTTTTTACAAATAATATTGGGTATTCACGAAACTTACATACGTAAAATTGTATTTTTTGCATTATTTGCAAAATACGACAACGGGACATGCAATCAAATGCGTTTACAAGAGATGTATCTAATAAATAAATAAAATTGTAAGTAAATAAATAACATATAATGAAACATAATCGTAAATTTAGAAAGGAAGTCGCGGAGGGGGGAGGGTGTTGTTGTAGGTTGTAGACATTCCTTATTGGAAAATAGCAAGTGGCACAGTCAACAGTTGAGAATAATAAACCAGAATAAAAATGGCACACTTGTTGGAAAAGGTTTGCCATCCCTGGAACCTATCTGACCTCCCTTGGCCAGCCCTTGTTCATTTCTGACCAGCCGGAATTAGGTCAAGATGCCTGGGGAGTCATTCACTTTGAGCTCTTCGTCACCCTTGTCTTTCGGACCCCTTCCAATTTTTTTCCTCTGATCAATGTAATTAGAGGATAGTTGCCTAGTTGAACTTCCTCGTAAAACAATAATCGCCCACAAACCAACCAACAAACTGATTCGCATTTAGGGCAGTCGCCAAGGTGGCATATTCCCTATCTGTTGTTTACGCAGTCTTTTCTTAAAGTATTGCAAAGAAATTGGAAATTTATTGAATTATTCCAATTCCTAACTCCTCTTCCTATAAACCAGGGCCTCGCAGGGTGCATGCGCGTGGTGCATGCACTGTGCACGGTGCAAAAGACGACTTCGCTTGGTTGACCAGAGTGCAGACCCCCCACTCCTCTCTCCCTACACCTGTCACCCCGTTCGGCCTGTCTCCGCGTTCCTCACCTTCACTGCTGTTTCTCCCCCACTGCGAAATGTTTACGTGTGGTGAGCGGAGACGCACAGTTGTATGGGACAAGGTTAGCAGTGTTATTAAAAAATTAAAAAAAGGGAATTAGAAATACACATACATGTTTGAGAGGAATGTAAACATAATTTAAAAAAATGCAGAACCCGTAACCAAAATGAAAATATTACAGTACTGGAACAAAACTCATTTGTGGATATAGAATGCTCTTCTTCAAGCTGTTTCAACTTCCTTAATTCTTTCTCTCTGACGTCTCCTATGATTTCACAATAATTTTCCGAATGTAGTCTGTTGTAGTGTCTTTCAATAGATGTGAGAGCGCGTAATTATCGTCCCACAGATTAAGCATTTGGCGTTATCGTCACGACAAACAAACAAAAAAAATACGAAAGTTCCCAGTTCGATTGAAATGGACTTTCGGAAGTCTTTGCTTTCTTCGAAACAGGTTGCTCCATTATTATGTTGTTGTCGTGCGCTTGTCTATTTCACTGATAAACACGTCGTCTACCACCAAACGCTTCGTCGCTCTCAGCACACTACACCATCCGAGTCAAGCCGAGTTGAGGCGAAGCGTACCGATGCACAGTGCACAGAGCCTATGCACCTCGCTCTGCACGCGTGAGAGTTTGGGCGTTTGAGAGGCCCTGCTATAAACGAATATTTGCTCCAGATTTCCTCTTGAAATCCAACTTTATCTTCATAATGTGATCTTTCCTAGTTTTAAAAACACCACTCAAACTTATTCGTCTACTAATATCACTCCACGCCATCTCTCCACTGACAGCTCGGAACATACCGCTTATTCGAGCAGGTCTTCCCAGCACAAATTTTGCAACATTTTCTTAACACCACTCTTTTGTTGGAAATCACCCAGAATAAATATAGCTGCTTTCCTTTGGATTTTATCTAGTTCTAAAGTCAAGTAATCCTGGTGAGGGTCCCATACACTGGAACCACACTCTAGTTGTAGTCTCACCAGAGACTTATACGCCCTCTCCTTTACATCCTTACTACAACCTCTAAATACCTTCATAACCACGTGCAGAGCTCTGTACCCTTTATTCGCAATGCCGTTTATGTGATTAGTGCAATGAAGATCTTTCCTACGTACTTACAGTGATCCTCAGATACAGAGAATGACTTGCAGCAATATCAGTTTATTACAAACAAGGGTTTACTCTTAATTCCAGAATGTAAACTAACTATAATCATCTGAAAATTCGCTACTTAACAAATAACCAATGCTGTACTCCTGCTAACATAGAATATTTTCGTTTCCAGTGGACTACAACACAAAAATTTGGTCCTGTACTCTTTTATATTCTGTATTTTACACATTTCTCAGAGATTTTCATATTCCTCTTATTCCCATCTCTGTTCAGAATATTCATCAATTCTCACATCCATCTTGTATTCCTGCTCTAGGAGGGGACGCCTTACTTTCTTACTTTCCGTCGTACCGACACAGTCAGGTCTTATGGCGATGATGGAATAGAAAAGACCTAGGAGTGGGAAGGAAGCAGCCGTGGCCTTAATTAAGGTATAGCCCCAGCATTTACCCGGTATGAGAACGAAGAACGACGGAAAACCACCTAGATGGTTGGCGACAGTGGGGTTCGAACCCACTATCTCCCGGATGCAAGCTCACAGGTTAGCGCCTCTAACCGCGCGGCTAACTCACCCGGTCGCTTTACTTTCGCCAAATGAACTGGGATATGTCAATTGTCAGACAAACGGACGATGTGCTGTGAATTTAGGTGTACTTACTGAAGTTTTGTTGGTTGCAAGTAGTGAGACCGTTAATGCAGTTCGTACCTGACCGAAACCTTCCGTAATTATACCTTGTAAACTTCAAACACAAAGTTAATAGGGAATGCATGTCATAAAGATGAAGAGAAGCCAGAAGCTGTAGTTTGATCAAAAGCATTTTCATTAAAGTTTGGTGATATTGTATGAAGGCTAGATAATCAGGTTTCACTGCCAGTTCGAGACTCAAGTTGTTACTGTTTCTCCTACGTTATTAATTACATTGTTAGAAGTTCCATCTGAAACAAGCTATTATTCCTTGTTAGTGATTGAAATTCGGTGTAATTTACCAAGCGAGCGATGATGATAGTTGCTTTAAGAAGTGAAATACAGGTTTCCAGACCTCCTACATCTACAACGCCATCTGCAACGACGGTCTTTCCGAATGAAGATGAGGAGGAAGAGCATTTTCTCGTACTTGTCTAGGGACATCTCTAGATACAGGTCATAGAGAAGCCACCATTCTCCTACGTTATAATACGTAGAAACCTAACCTTAACGTCTAGTATATCTGTATGGGCTTCTTGATTGTTGAAACACAATCTAATACACCTCCATATCCCATGCGATATACCTGACAGATATTTATCCCTAAAAATCGCATGTAAGAATGAAAACAAGTAGCTGGATATGACTAGGCCATACGTTGATGTTCCTCATCTTGGTAAGGAAGTGTACCTTCATGTTGTTGTTCAGCTTCATCCCCTTCCAAATCTTCTATTTCAGATATATTCCCATCCAATATCACATCCAATATTCCATCTGCCTGTAAATGCTTTGCCTGGGATGTTCCTGTAACAATAAGCATATGAGGTTTTGTTCTGATTGCTTCAGCAACAATGTGTACATTCCTATGTGATGGTGTCATATTTGAATGCAACGCTCAATCCACTGTAAATTTTAGTATTAATACATCTGGATTATTTAAGGTGTGTCTGGATTTAGCCGGCCCCGTGATGTAGGGGTTAGCGTGCCTGCCTCTTACCCGGAGGGCCCGGGTTCGATTTCAGGGACTTTTACCTGTATCTGAGGGCCGGTTTGAGGTCCACTCCGCCTACTTGATTAGAATTGGGGAGCTATCTGACGGTGAGACAGCGGTCCCGGTCTAGAAAGCCAAGAATAACGGCCGAGGGGATTCGTTGTGCTGACCACAAGACTCCTCGTTTTCTGCAGGCCTTCGGGCTGAGCAGCGGTCGCTTGGTAGGCCAAGGCCCTTCTAGGGCTGTAGTGCCATGGGGTGGGTGAGTTTTATATCTGAATTTGTATATGAAAGTGCTGCATTTGCAATAATGAGATAATAGTAGGTAATTGCATAGCTCAATCTACTGTGTAAAATTTTCAAATACTTACGGAAATGTTTCCACACAGACGCACACGGGACGCTGTCAGTTCGTAAAATACACTTATTTACATATTCACAAATTAATATACACATAACATTAATCACTGTTGTCAGAAACAAAACATTCACATCACAAACCGCCATTTAAGGACAACTGCCAATCGTTGCACATCGAGATGACAACATTGAAACACAAATAAAGCAGTTGACTGCTTAAAAGCATGTCGTCCACGTGGTCTCTGGCCAGATTTCCAGAAAGATACGTTGCAAAAGAACTACATTCTTGAATGTTCCAGAGTCTCCAATAGATAGATTACAATGTATAGATTATTCTCAATTATTCTAGTGCCTTATTAGCATTCTGGAAGTTACAGTGTGTTTCAAAATTATGGATTACAAATTATACACGTAAGAATAAATTAATTTACAGGTATCTACATTAACGGAACTCTTATCAATGTCTATGAACAACACATATTTCATAACCTCACACGCAATACGATCATATCTTATTAATAATACACATACTAACATGATGTAACACTTCATAGCTATACATACAAATAATAATAATAATAATAGCAATAATATTAATTATCACGATCGTAATAATAATAATAATAATAATAATAATAATAATAATAATAATAATAATAATAATAATAATAATCGAGCTCTATACCTGCATTAGTTACCCATGGGTGAGAGATTATTGTTTTCATGTTATACCTGTTATCGCACTTGGGTTATCAAAGATACGTATTAATTTGTATATGACGGTGTTCTAAAGTTAAGCTAGTGGTTAGTTCAGCCTATAGTATTTTAAGCCGTAGTGTTAAACACTGTAAATACCTAAGATGGGGTGCGGCTCCATGGATAAATGGTCAGTGGCCTGGCCTTTGGTCGCAGGGGTCCCGGGTTCGATTCCCACAGGGTCAGGAATTTGAACCATAATTGGTTAATTCTGCTGGCACGGGGGCTGGGTGTATGTGTCGTCTTTATCACAATGTCATCCTCATCACGACTCGCAGGTCGCCTACGGATGTCAACTCAAAAGACCTGCATCTGGCGAGCCGAACATGTCCTCGGACACTCCCGGCACTAAAAGCCATACGCTATTTCATGTTGTTGTTGGGTAATTATTTTTAAACTTTACTTTATTATTACACTACTGCAAGTGATCATTACCGACGAGATATTTCTCAATTGCGATGTATTTGTTAATAATAATAATAATAATAATAATAATAATAATAATAATAATAATAATAATAATAATAATAATAATAATTATAATAATAATAGCCTAATATGTCCATAATAATGATCACTGTACTTTTCAGCAATTGTATCATATTGAAACTTCATGGAAAAGTATTTTATTAAATCGAAATATAAATTGAATATCAAATTATTGGTTTCAGAACAAGAATATCTCAAAATCACCAGCAAATGTGGAATAAGGAAATACTAATTTTGAGCTTGCCATTGACATGCCTATGACTGGTTGCCATCTTGTCTTGTTTACCTTCTTAGTACTCATACAGGTCACTAGGCAGCAGCTGTGAATGCTAAGATATGCGAAAGGGGTACAACATTTGGAGCAATGAGGATTTGGAGCCAGTAAATCGGTCTGAGCATGGGGGGGGGGGGGGGAAGTAGAAGCGAACACTTATGTCCATATAAATGGATAGCATGACTGAAAGGGTTGTATGACAAAAACATAGGCCGTACCGATAAATAATTTGAGAATAAATCTATACCTCGCGCCATTTTCATTTTATTGGCGGCTGAAGCTAGCAAATCAGATCGTTTCGAGGGGAGGGATTTGAACAGGGTACTCCGAGCTAACAGAATCGCGCCATAGCAGGTGCGATAAGGTGAAACAGGTTGTTTGAAGTTGGAATCTCGGTATGGTTCGGAATAAAGCAAGTTTACCTTCCTTAATTAGCTTATGAAGAAGACTTGTTCCTAATTACATTCCTCTAGCTTTGTGGGCAATGTGTGATTTGGTGATATTGTGTTTAGAGCAGTAAAACCAATTTCAGCCCCTCTGTCACAAAACATCAGAATAAAAGTTACTTAATTTTTCTAATTTCATTATTAGAAATACACGTGTCAAATTTCATCCCTCTAGTTTTTCGGGAAGTGTGAGAATTAGTGGTGAAAGTTTCAGGGCTTTTGATTTAATACAGAGAGGTTTATAAGGTTTGTGGATGATTTATTTCTATAATAGCTTTCTTCCTAATTCGTTATGCCCAACTAAGGAGTGCGTTTGAACTTATTAGCACATTTTTTAGTTTCTTTTCTTCTCTTCCCAATATTTCTTCATCCTCGCTCTGTGTTCCTTTTTACGTTGTTCAGTCCATTCCGTATTAGTCGGGTGGAATTTGCAGAATATTTGTGTTCGCGAATTAACGCTCTGAACTTTATTCTATCTTGAATGCTTTTTTCATAAATGCCAATCTCATTTACGTCTTCACTGATTTCATTTAGCCAATTATTGTTATTTTTCATTGACAAGGCTAAGTTTAAAATTGTCTTTATTAGCCTCCTACTATCCATTTTATATAAATGACCATAAAATTGTAATAGCCGTTTACTGATTTTAACTGTGTGTTTTTTCTGTAATTTGATAGAATTCATGCGATTTCTTTGTCATCTAAATTTCATTTTCGCATTTTAGTACTAAGATTTTCCTCAGAATATTTCTTTCTTGTTTTTCTGATTACTGTTTTTAATTTCAAGACTATAAGAGGTTTCTGAGTGTGTAATTAAACTTCCAGCAGCTGATTTAATTGAAAGTAATTTACAATGCAGCATTTATCGTTCAGCATCTATTCTCCAAATATGTGCTTTGGCTCCAAAGCTCGTTGCGGCGTATTAATTAAGACTGACTTCGATGAAAAACGATATGTTGGAGTTTACTTTGCATCTCAACTAAGAAGTTGCTGATTAGATATCAAATTTCCAATACTTGAGCACTTCCCGAACGACAAGAGGATAATTAACCTCATTTCTAAAACCAATTAATCATTGAAATACAAGTAGTATGCTATTTGCGAAAAGACTTTCACTGATTCATTTACCGTATTAGAAGAAATCGAACGTGGTTGTGTTGCAATCACAGCCACAAGTAGATCACGTTCCACGTGATAAGTGTTGTCGAAGTAAAACATCTTGTCAGCATTGGTTTGAAATTCTATTGTTCATACTTTATTTCAACAATCAGAGTTGCAAAATCAGTCAGACCAGAGTGATCAGTAGGGTACATCTTTGGTTTCACCTTCTGATGTAACTTTGATTGACCATGAAAGATCCAGGATCTAGTTCGGTCGCCTATACGTGTAGACTATCAGCCGTCCTGCATAAGCAGTCCATTGCCCGGGGTACACTACGAGGAGGTTATCTACACGTCGCAAACTCCACTACTTTTCAACTTGTACACCAATGACATGCCTGACACCATCAGCAAGAAATTCTGCTATGCTGACGACACAGCAATCGCTGTCCAAACTATCACATTAGAAGAGGGGGAAATCATTCTCTTCAATGACTTGGAAACCTTGAATGCATACTACACGAAGTGGAGACACCCAAATCCCGCTAGGACAGAAGTGTGCTCATTCCATCTGTGTAACCGAATAGCTCACCAAAAGCTCAACGTTGTGTTCTGCCTAATTTATCTATTACCACCCTAAATATTACAATTACGTCTACTCATTAATTACACCAGATCTCTAAATTTAAGCTTCTAAGATTGTTATTTTAATGTTGAAATAATTTCTTAGCCGACAAAGTAGGGGTTCCCATACTATGAAAAACTTGAAGGGGTAAAGGGTCCGTAAAGATTTCAAGTCATAGTTCTTAGATAGCTCTATTAAACTAAAAAACAAATGTCAAAAACCCTTCCGGCCTAAATGCAGCCTAAAATCACTTGTTTCTTCGCTCCTTTCCCTCCTATTATTCGCATCCTAGTCAAATTAACTCTTTTCTATAAAATGTTCCTTCTAAGGTGTGTGTTTTGATCTTTTGAAAAATGTACACATCCAATGTAGTTTAAAGGGCTTAAGTGAAACAGTGCATTCTCTCACATTAGCGCACATATTGATAGAAAAAGGCAAATTACTAATCTAACCACCCGGATATCGACGATTAAGAAAATAATTGTAATTTTTAGGAATAACTAAATAAATTTCGTGTGGCTATTTCTATCCGAGTGCAGCCCTTGTAAGGCAGACCCTCCGATGAGGGCGAGCGGCATCTGCCATGTGTAGGTAACTGCGTGTTATTGTGATGGCGGATAGTGTTATGTGTGGTGTGTGAGTTGCAGGGATGTTGGGGACAGCACAAACACCCATTCCCCGGGCCATTGGAATTAACCAATGAATGTTAAAATCCCCGACCCGGCCGGGAATCGAACCCGGGACCCTCTGAATCGAAGGCTAGTACGTTGACCATTCAACCAACGAGTTGGACATTTTTTAGGAATAGTTAAAGAATATATTATCATACGTTATATATCAGAAGAGTTTACAGAGAACAGTTTTCCAGGTCCAACCGTCCGTTTTACTGGACCGACTTCATTCATTCATGTTTTATTCTCTTCGGAGTTACACGCCGGTGAATTACGAGACATTAACAGGTCTCACAGTTCACTCAGCTTTCAGTAATCCTTAAGTCAATTCACTAGCCCGCAATACATTCTGTACTTGGCAGGTTGCTAAGCGACTAACACTTTCATGAATATTCTGATGTATGTGACTTTCATTCTTAACAATGTCATTGCATGCAGCCATGTTTGATTATTTCCTGTCAAGCCAGAGAGTATACATCAACTTTGATCACGGAAGAATACTACTCTCTAACCTTTTCCAGCTTCCAAATGTACCCAATAGATAGCAGAACGTTCTTAATTACTTACATGATGCTGAGAGAAATAACGTCTACGTACAAACAGACGGGAAAGTTTAAAACCTTCTACAATACAGTATATCAAATCTTACTGCAGAATCCAACATGGCGATTGTCTAGGGCCATTGTCCTTGGGGTAGATTTGCAGTCTGCTTTGAAACAACATTACAGCAATGGACGTAAGTTCTAGGTAAAAGAATTACAGTAAATAATGTTCATAATTTACGTAAATAAGAACTATTATATTCAACATTAACTGCGGTTATAAAGTCATAAACCACGAAATTATATTATTTATCGTCAAAAAATCTTTAAATCACGAATACATATTCGACCTACGTAAATAACCCTACAACCAGCAAAACTAAAAATCATGAACGTTTACTGACATCTATCGTAACAGAATAACATATATTTAAAATTAAAAAAACGGAAAACAACAACTCAAGTACCATGAAGTGCCATTACAAATTACTATCAGATACAGTAGCCAACTTTAAATATTCACGTAATGATGTATTTTAGAAATCAGTTTACTTTCAGTGCTATCCCTTAAAATTGAGGGAAAGGAATGATAATTATGCTGACACGTTATTTTGTATGTGAAACAAGAGTAAAGCGATGGACTTAAGTTCATTAACGTTGATTATATAATAGTTTTGTAAAGAAGGACTAAGATAGTGGCTGTCAAGTTTCACTATTTCGCATTCCCCTGCCTCTACGCCTGGGAGTTCACAGTTTGGCTTGCTATCTTCACATTTTTGGTCTGGGCGTCCTTAAGAAGTTCCTTCGCAAAAAATCCTTAACAGCATATTTGTAATTATTGATATCATTATTTTAAAGGATCTGTTAGTTACAAGACAATCTGAGTTGCCAGAAGGAAAAACTTTCATGCGAAACAAAGTAATCTAAAAATAAACATTCAAATTAAACACACAACAATAATTCTAAAGCTACAAAATAGTTCTTTTAAATCCAGCGAATGGCTGAGGGATTTGTGTCACATAGCTGTCAGTTTGCTTTTGGGAGATAGTGGGTTTGATCCCTCTGAAGGTGGCTTTCCATGGATTTCTATTTTAACACCGGACAAATGCTGCGGCTGTACCTTAATTAAGACTACGGTCGCTTCCTTCCCATTCTTAGCCCTTTCTTATACCATCGTCACCATAAGACCTGCCTGTGTCGGTGCGATGTGAACCAAATTGTAAAAATAGTTAAAAAATAATGTTCCTAAATTATCAGTCATAGTCACAATAAAGAAATAAAGAAATAATGTTCGTAAATTATCAGTCATAGTCACAATAAAGCAATCTACAAAAAATAATTTTCGTAAATTATCAGTCATAGTCACAATAAAGAAATCCACAAGAAAATAATGTTCGTAAATTGTCAGTCATTGTCACAATAAAGAAATATACAAGAAAATGTTCGTAAATTATCAGTCATAGTCACAATAAAGAAATCTACAAGAAAATAATGTTCGTAAATTATCAGTCATAGTCACAATAAAGAAATCTACAAGAAAATAATTTTCGTAAATTATCAGTCATAGTCACAATAAAGAAATCCACAAGAAAATAATGTTCGTAAATTGTCATTCATAGTCACAATAAAGAAATCCACAAGAAAATAATGTTCGTAAATTGTCAGTCATAGTCACAATAAAGCAATCTACAAGAAAATAATGTTCGTAAATTATCAGTCATACTTATAAAGAAATCTACAAGAAAATAATGTTCGTAAACTATCAGTCACAGTCACAATAAAGAAATCTACAAGAAAATAATTTTCGTAAATTATCAGTCATAGTCACAATAAAGAAATCCACAAGAAAATAATGTTCGTAAATTGTCAGTCATAGTCACAATAAAGAAATCCACAAGAAAATAATGTTCGTAAATTGTCAGTCATAGCCACAATAAAGCAATTTACAAGTAAATAATTTTCGTAAATTATCAGTCATAGTCACAATAAAGAAATCTACAAGAAAATGTTCGTAAATTATCAGTCATAGTCACAATAAAGAAATCCACGAGAAAATAATGTTCGTAGGTTATCAGTCATAGTCACAATAAATAAATCTACAAGAAAATAATGTTCGTAAATTATCAGTCATTGTCACAATAAAGAAA
The DNA here is from genome assembly GCF_040414725.1 of Anabrus simplex. Taxonomy (NCBI): domain Eukaryota; kingdom Metazoa; phylum Arthropoda; class Insecta; order Orthoptera; family Tettigoniidae; genus Anabrus; species Anabrus simplex. The sequence goes on along the minus strand of NC_090269.1, from coordinate 366,044,152 downwards.
TCTACAAGAAAATGTTCCTAAATTATCAGTCATAGTCACAATAAATAAATCTACAAGAAAATAATGTTCGTAAATTATCAGTCATAGTCACAATAAATAAATCTACAAGAAAATAATGTTCGTAAATTATCAGTCATTGTCACAATAAAGAAATCTACAAGAAAATATTCGTAAATTATCAGTCATAGTCACAGTAAAGAAATCTACAAGAAAATGTTCGTAAATTATCAGTCATAGTCACAGTAAAGAAATATACAAGAAAGAATGTTCGTAAATTATCAGTCACAATTACAATAAAGAAATCTACAAGCAAATAATGTTCGTAAATTATCAGTCAGAGTCACAGTAAAGAAATATACAAGAAAGAATGTTCGTAAATTATCAGTCATAATCACAATAAAGAAATCTACAAGCAAATAATGTTCGTAAATTATCAGTCATAGTCACAATAAAGAAATCTACAAAAATATTGTTCGTAAATTATCAGTCATAGTCACAATAAAGACATCTACAAAAAATGTTCGTAAATTATGAGTCATAGTCACAATAAAGAAATCTACAAGAAAATAATGTTCGTAAATTATCAGTCATAGCTACAATAAAGACATCTACAAAAAGTGTTCGTAAAGTATCAGTCATAGTCACAATAAAGAAATCTACAAAATAATGTTCGTAAATTATCAGTCATAGTCACAATAAAGAAATCTACAAGAAAATGTTCATAAATTATCAGTCATAGTCACGATAAAGAAATCTACAAGAAAATAATGTTCGTAAATTATCAGTCATAGCCACAATAAAGACATCTACAAAAAATACCTCACACATAATTAAAAGGTAATACATCCACCTTTCGACCTTAACTGTTTACACTATTAGCTATCGTCCTCGGGAACCATGGTTCGATTCACGGTACTGTCCGAAATTTAAGAATGGCAGGAGGGCTGATATGTGCTTAAAATGGTACATGCAGCTCACCTCCACTAGCAGTGTGCCTGAAAAGAGCTGCACCACCTCGGGATGAAAAAACGCGTTTACTTTACTTTTCTACCAGGTAATACAGTTCCTGAAAGTAAACGTTCATAATAATACCCGGGCAGCGCATGAAGCATAACGGGGACTCTAGTTATACTTCATTTATATAAAATTCGTAGCTCATATACCTTGAGTTGCTTGCCTGAAGGGTTAGAACTGTGGATTTTTTAATTTTGTCCTACACGTTAACATTGTTATATAATCTAGGACAACTTGTATCTTACCCCTATTAATTCGTGTTAGTGAAAGTATTTATTTATGTCGCTAGTCTGAACAATGTTATCCTTAGCTTAAAATAGACAATATGAAGTAAATGAATGAGTGTATGAAAATAAAGATTTTATTGCAGCCAATGACCATTAAAGTATGTTTACATGACTAACTACATTAAACAGAATTTGGTCAGTCCGATCTGTCTTTTAGTACACGTCACAATATGATACAAGTCGCAAGTCTTCTCGCACAATACACATATACATTACTTTCTAGGGGTGTGAAAATTTTGTTAGTATACACTCGGTGATAGAAACCGTGTTTTACTAATATAGTCACTATCTGCCTGAGTTCATAGCCTGCCTTCATCAGACTCGTGCTAATCATAGCCTCTGTGGTGCAAATTGTTTCCCATATATCTCTCTTCTAGGACAGCAGCTCTGTTTGTAACTGGTTGAATGGCAATATTACTTTGTTTTGTAGTTATTCTGTACAGAAGAATTCTCTCGTCATCTCTTAACATAGTCTTGAAGGACAAACATAATAACTATTCCTCTAGATTGTTTTTACACTTTCAATGTCTCGAATATTTCGTTTAGTGAGATGTTCCCATATCAATTATAGTCCGTACGCCATTATTGGGGATATTTTTGCATGGAACAATTTCATAGCGACTTCAACCGAAAGTTTGCTAGGATGTCATTCATTGTTATTATGGCCGCAGCCACTCTATTCTTGATGTGTCTGGTATAAGTGGTTCCTGATGTCTGTAATGTAATGCCCAAATATTCAGAGTTGTTTACGATTGGCATAGTTTTTCCTCCGTTATCATAGCAAATTTTCTCTGTTAATGCTGTTCGTCCTCCCTTGCGGAAGATCATCTGTACCGCCCTCTGTCGATTAATTCTGAATTTACCTCCCTATGCCAAAAGTTTTAGCAACTAGGGAAAACATGTGAGTACTCCCTGAGGCAATTTCAGGCTGATATATCAACAGGCCTGACAAAGAGTGGGAAAGTCGATTTGAAAAGGAAAGGGAGACCCAGCGGTAGTGAAAAGAATCCAAGGAAGAGGAAGTTGCAAGTATCAACAAATCCAATTGCTGATGTCAGATATGACAATATTGGCCATTGGCTCTTGAATTCGTCTGTTCAACAGCCAGCTGTTTACGACTGCTGCCCCCAGACGCCAGAATACCAGTCGCATATATCACTTCTTAAATTGTATGTCAATTCTATAAAGCTCCATAAGCATGTCAACTTTAGCGACCCCTCCCATAAACGTGTGGTCTATTCACCTCTACAGCCTTCATTTCTGTAGCACACCACTTCTTGCATTTCGATTCAGGCTCTATGGCAGAATATGATGATATGAAATTGATGGCTTTCCGATCGATCCACAGGATAAGGGAAAGGTTAGACTTGGTTTCAACTCACCAGTCTTTACAACCACACCCCATTTTCTTCAGATCTTACTCATTTGCCAAAGAACATTTTCCCATTCTATCCTGTCTAATAGTGACAACGCAGAGTATACCCCTAGGTTTTAGTGCTACTAGCAGTTGCAGGGATGAAAACCATTATCAAAGAAAACATTGAAATTTTGCCTTTCGGGTCAATCATGACAACGTGCCGTTATGATGTTTCCAGAAACACCAAGTCCAAAATCACCACGGGTACCTTTGCCCACACAAGGACAAAAATCACACATAATTACAGATGAACCTGCTCGCATGAAAATTGTGAATCCACATTTGTGGGGTTTGTTTCGAATATATTGTTTCAAGTAGCTGCGGCCTTTGAATGACACAATATGTTCGTCTACAGAATTGTATTATTCGACTGGAATTGCATTCTTACCTTGAAGATGAGTGTCAAGCAATGGCCTTATTTTAAATCATTTATCGTGTTCTGGATCAGTGCTTGGTTTTTGATTAGTGTCATCCACTATATGAAAATACTTCATAAGTTTTAAAACCCAAATTCGACTCACTATATCTGCAATAGGCGAGTATCTACATGATGAAGACAAGTACAATTTGGGAGTTACCATTTTTACACTTCCCAAATGGAGCAAAATTTACAAAAGCTGTTCAATTTCAACCTGTACAGTTGAGTACCTATCCATCTTTTTGATGAACATACAAATTGCTTTGAATACGTATTTCTTTTATAATATCGTTTGTAATAAAGGTCTTAGAATACATTACAGTAGCTCTCAAATTTAAATAATAATTACCCCATGCGATGCTTGGAGGTTCAAAATCTATTCTTTTGAATCTCCACTCATCTTTACGTTTATTTGTTTTGTTTTGTTTGTTAGATCTGCAATTTTTGTCTTAGAAGATGAAGCACCACTGGATAAATTTGAGGTTATAGTAGTCCTTGGTGAAGGCGAATTTACATCAGATACACTACTGGTAGTTATTTCAGGGATATATTAAAGTGAATGCTGTAAATGAACTTCACTAATGGTATCAACATCCTGAGCTTTGTCAGCACCACCTACTGTATCACATATACGGAAGAGCTCATCATCATCAATATCGTCTGAGAAATCACAAATTTCGGATAAATTTCCATAATTTACACCCTCGACAAGTTCATGAATTTCTTCAGTGGTCATATTTCCTACACCAAATGTTGCATTGTAAAACTGTCTTTAGATTAACAAAAATTATAATTATACACAAGTTTTCGTAGTTTTAGCCTATAATGGAAACCCATTAGTAGTCCAGTAATAGTACCACCTGAAATAAAGTAAATGAAATACCTGTGAGAACTGAATCTCCACTTATCACTCATTTTATCCATCCTACCAGCAAAATATATTATTATTTTGATCTTGACAATTACTAACCTTGTAGTCCCAATCTTGTTAATGGACAACATACATATTTATTGAGGTATATTGTCATTTCAGATGCTATTTAGTTGATAATCACTATGTCACAGCAATAATGCAGGCATAACCTTCACCATAGAAACAAAGAGATAACAATTCTCTGCTGAAAGATCAATAAAAAGATTTAAAATACACCGCACAAACCGCCATCTCTCGACAGCAACATAACCTGACACCCATATCAAAGAGATTAATTCATCTGAAGTAGATTGATGCACTATAAAGTGGCAAAATACCATACCAGAAGCTTGTTGTCCCTCAACAACAAGGGGATTCTAAAGATTGATAAACATAATACTGTATATAACAGCATTAAACCTGATCTTATCAAGGAGCAACAGTGGGAAAGAAAGGAGTAAGGAAAATTATTTGCCCAATTAAAGACAAAGATGAATACAGACGTCGGCATAACGCATGTATACTCAGGTCCTAAAGATTTCTGATGCCATGCAGAGAAGGATAATTGCATTTTATGGCCACTTGTTAAGAATGAAACTCACACAGTTATCGAAGCAGATCTTTACCTGTTTTATAGATAAGAAGATCCAGCCAACTTGGCTCAAGGATGTGGAAAGGGACCTACAGGAGATGGGGATCACTTATGAAGATATACAAGAACGAAACGCACTCAGGAGGAAACTAAAAGACCACCAGCGTTTTCAAGAAAGGCCAAAGTTGAAGACGGGAAAGACGCGGACGGAGAAAATAAAAGAGCAACATCGGCAAAGAATGAAGGAGCACTGGACAAAGATCAAACCTCAGAGAAGAACGTGGTCCTTAGTAGGCCGATACGAGCAAAGAAAAATAAAATAACGTAATTTCGACAAGTAATTCGAATGCGGTTTTTCTTATAATTTTCAAGCAATTGAAGCATTCTCGTCTTTCCTACAATGGCTCCCGAGTTTGATTCCCTGTCGTATTTCGAATTTTAACGTTCATGACTTAGTTACTCTGGCTCGGGGACTGGGTATCTGGGTATTTGTGCGTATTCAACATTACAATTCTTCATGGGTTAGGCGCTTATCTTACTGACGTGCAGGTCGCCTAAGCGGCGTTAGTTCCAAAGACCTGCACAAGGCCTCTCCGGAGGCTACACGCTATAAATTATTATTATCTCCGTGATGAAAGAATACTGAATGTAAGTCCGACTTGTTGGCTGAACGGTCAGCGTACTGGCCGTCGGTTCAGAGGGTCCCGGGTTCGATTCCCAGCTGGGTCGGGGATTTTAACCTTAATTGGTTAATTCCAATGGCACGGGGGCTGGGTGCATGTGTTGTCTTCAACATCATTTCATCCTCATCACGAAGCGCATGTCGCCTATGGGAGTCAAATAGAAATACCTGCACCTGGCGAGCCGAACCCGTCCTGGGATATCCCGGCACTAAAAGCCATACGACATTTCATTTCACAGAATGTAAGATAAAAAAATATAATTATCTCATTAATTTAAACGTGTGACAACTATAATAGAGCTTCCTACTTTCTCTGTTTTTTAATGGTGTAGTCTATATTGTAAAAACACGGCAAAAACAGTCATGAACCAAATCATTAACATTTTAAACATTATTAAAATATATTTGTGGCCGCCATATAATGTTACCGACCAATTCTCAAAATAGCCCAGAGGGTTTGTTGTAAAAATATTGTACTTTACTTTAACACCATTGAAATGTTCATATATTTAACCTCTAGTGACGAGTGGAAAACGCTGATTTAAATGTTTATGATTCTAAAACACAAGCTGAAGCAAGCATAAATAACATAACTAACTGACTAAGAGCGCTGGTTCTCTCCATTTCTGAATATTCTTCCAACCTAATACGAGGTGAGAAACAAGAAACTAATAATAATAATAATAATAATAATAATAATAATAATAATAATAATAATAATAATAATAATAATAATAATAAATGTCCACCTCTGTGGAGTAGTGGTTAGTGTGATTAGCTGCCACCCCCGGCGACCCGGGTTCGATTCCCGGCTTTGAAAATAAATTTTAAAAGTTGTACGAGGATTACAACGGGTCCACTTAGCCTCGGGAGGTCAACTGACTAAAGGGAGTTCGATTCCCACCTCAATCATCCTCGAAGGGATTTTCCGTGGTTTACCCCTTCTTCTCCAGGATGGCACATAATTTAGGGGGACGACCGCTTCCTTCCCTCTGCCTTGCCTATCCCTTTCATTATTGCCATTTCCCACAAGGCACCGACTCAGCATAGCAGGTAACGCCACCTGCGCGAGATGCTGGCCCTCCTTCCCAGTTGTATCCCCAACCAAATGTCTCACGCTCCAGCACACTACCCTTGAGGCGGTAGAGCTGGGATCCCTTGCCGCGTCCGGGGGAAAACCAACCCTTTAGGTTAAGCGAGTTAAATAAACAAGTCAATAAATAAGTATTCGCATTGCCTCAGCTACAGTGTTGTAGATCTTCTGAACTGGTACGGTCTAGGCGGGTCACCAGTTTCGACATTCCGATTGGCTGCTGCCTAGCACTGAAAGCAAAATTCTACTAGATGGATATATTATTAATCATGATTCCCCATTTGTATATCGGGTAACGATTATTACTCTTAGAGGAACGACGAAATGCAGAAATTTTACGCTCAGTAAGGTGTTTCTAACGAGCCACTTAAATATATATTCAACATTCAAGCACATTTCAACAACCGATTTCAACAATTCGATCTCGGAACCGTGATTACAGGAGAGATGGACCTTATTAACTACGTTACATAAACAAATACAATTAGGTGAATTGTATACTCACTGCTGTGTAACAAAATGGTATGTGTGTAATATTCTAGCGTATATAAAAATTCTTAAACCGAATTAACAAGTATATTGTACGCTTGTTCAAAACAAAGTTATTGTCAATTAATAAATGATATTTCTAAAACGTTATATAAAAGGACACATTGTTTCGACCTTATTTGAGGTCATCTTCAGCTTGAGAGTACAAAGAAAAAAGACATATATATACAACAGTAATACATAAAAAACTAATGAGATAAATGGCATTCAACAGTTATAATAAAAACTCAATATTTAAAATTTTCATCGTTCTTCAGACTTGTTGTAGTAAGATGAATGCTTATTTGAACATAAATAAGTCCAGATTTGAACGGAACTTAATTTGGCTGGAATAATTCCAGTTAGTACGAAGGTCAACAGCAACCCGACCTGTACTACATACGCACGGGGCTGAAAGAAAGAATTCCTGGTTAACGATTCATTAAAAACCGTCCAACTATTTTTTAAGGAATCTTCCAGATAAACTAACTTTCGTTCAAACCTGGATTTATTTCTGTTCAAACAAGCATTCATTTTACTACAACAAGACTGGAGATCTATGCACATTTTGAATATTGAGTTTTTATTATAACTGTTGAATGTTTCTTATCTCATTAGCTTTTTTTATGTGTTTCTGTTTGATATAAATGTCTTTTTTCTTTGTACTTTTAAGCTGAGAGGTGAACTCAAATAACGTCGAAATATGTAGTTTTATATAATATTTTAGACAAACCATTTATTAATTAGCAATAACCTTGTATTGAACAGGAGGAATATATAATTGTAAATTCATTTTAAGAATTCTTATACAAATTCAAGTCAATATGGAACCGATGATGAAATTTAATATATGTAATATATTCGAATGTCACATAACTGTAGACATCGTGATCATCTCTACATGACTTCCAGCTATGCGTTGAATTCGAACCATACATACTATTTTCCTTTATTTTAAAACTCATAATTTCATTGGCAGGGATTTTAATGGCAGCCACGTTGGAGAGAAGCCAATGACTGCTATTTTTTATTACGCCCCCTTGTGCACTCCTTCTTTATTTTCTGTTGCTGATTCTCCTTCTCACGTGTTATTAATAGTCAGAGCTTTCTATTACTCACCTAAATGTGATATTGAGTGGTTATAATCTGGAAAAAGTCCAACGAGATGACTGCCCGTGGTCGGTTTAACAGTGAGGTATACCACCAACTGAACAATGTAATTGCTTATGAGCGTGGAGTATCTGAATACATCAAGCTAAAAGCGCACATCCCCATATTTCTTCCAATTCATTTAGTAGGTGGCCGAAAGTTTATCCCTTTTAGATAAGTACAGAAGTTGGTATATGCAGCTGAAATTACATTTCTTCCAATGATTACAGGGAAGACAAGGTTAGATTGGTGGAAAAGGAGAACCTTTGGCTTATGACCATATTTTGAGAATGCGTGAGAGTAAGAAACCAAAACCTATATTGAAAGGAAGTAGGACAATATCGCATCCACAACTAGAGTAGGAACCCTCTGTGCGGAATTGTGTAGGAATCAGGGAGAAAACTACCTACCAACTGAAGAACGTTGGTCAATTTCAAAAATTGCTTTCTAGTCATAGAAACATTCAACTCGACGGTCTACTCTGTCAAAATACATAGGTTGGATATAAGTTAAAGCAATACCGCCATAATTCTTATCTGACTTTGTTATCGTAGGAAGAATCGGTTACATAACTTCATTGTTCTCTCCTCCTATAACTAAAACCTTCTGCCACACAAGTGAAAAGCATCGTAAACCTCCAACGATGTGTCGTAATACTTCACGAGAATTATTTCATTTTAACGATCGCACGACAGTCTTTGAAACAGAGGTATGCTGAATGACCTCAAAGTGCATCCTGACGTCCACGTGTTGTACTTCATGATGATGTTCCCCACATGCAGATAGTGAATTCTACCCGCTACTGCCAACATTTCGAACAGCATCTTCCAGTTCGTCGCCGTCGTCGTCCCGTCCCTCTCACGGCTCAGAAGGGAGCTACAGCACCTGCTTCAAGGACTCCTAATATCCGTAGTGACAATGCCCGTAGCTTCACTGTGAATCTCATGTTGGATCTCTTGCGTGTCTGGAGATGGGAGGTATTGGAACATCCACCGTAGTCTGTGTGACTACGATCTGTTCAGAAAAATTACAGAACCATTCGGCAGAAAGCCCACACCCTAAGAAATAGATTTCGCGATGACAATGACATTTATAGGATAATACACAGAGTCATTTTGGGCTATGCGAACAAACGGCAGGAGACGATCCCTGAGAGAATAAGAAGCACAAAAGGTCTAATAGACAGACGTCCGAAAGTACCTGAGTTCCTAGCTAGAGCGCGGTACTGTTCCCAGTGACGACAGCTAGAGGGCGTGTATAGTGTAACGTAGCACTGTGGGACGACGGCCCGGTATTCTAATCGAGAACAGACCGACGTGTTCATTACATCGTACAGGCAAATGGCAATGGGCGAGGGGCTGAACAGATGTACAAGCCAAAGTATACCCGCTGAGAGCAACCGCACCTTGAAATGCTCGCAACAGTGTTTCGCCGTTTGTATGAGATAGGCTCGTTTACTGAAATGGGTAATCATGAAGGGCAGTTACTCCAGGTATGTACACCTGCTAGCAGTAACATGTGATCAACAATGTGAAAGATGGCCACCGTAACAGCATCCGGCAGACAGCGCACCAGCATGTTGTAAGCCACACGACTGTGTGGAACATGGACACTGCTACTACACGTATCACTAGCGACGCATGCAAATCGTAATACAGACAGATTTTCCTCCGCGGGAAAGTTTTATCGCTGGTTTTTTGAACTGGCCACTCTATTCTGGAAATTCTGTCACCCTTCCTATTCACCGGTGAAGCCACCTCTACGAGGGGCGGTATCACCAATTCCTGTGGGCTACACAGAATACCTGGTGGTGGTGAACCTTCAGCACTGGTTCATCCTCATTGTGTGCCCGGAGATCATAGACGACCGCCTTGTGGGAACAACGTCTCCTCCAACAACACCTCACAGGTGAGCCACATCTGTACCTCCTGCGGATAACTCTGCTCCTCCTGCTGGAAGAGGTGGCTTTGGTGGTACGAATGTCTGTGTGGATGCTAAATGATGGCGCATTACCGCTCAGTAGCATCTAAACAACGTCTTACTCCGGCGATAGATCGGACGGGAAGGTCCATTTGCATGGCCCTCCGGTCACCAGACCTCAACACTTTAGATTTCTGCCTGTGGGGAAGCTTATTCCCGACATACACCCACTGGAACAAGTTGGCCCACTTAAACGCGTGCGGTAGTCTGTGTTGGGGCACGTACGTGCCTGCTATGAGGCCCGTGGCGGTCGCTTCGAACATCTCATCTAACGGTGGCCTAATAACAGCATATCCTGCACTGCATTGTACTGTATAAGAACGATTACTGAATAAAGTGCCTCCAGCATTGAACCTATGCGTTTCCGGACTATATGTCAATATGACCTTCTTTCATTCTTACCCGCTCAGCTATCGTCTCCTGCATTTCCCCCTATATCTTAAACGCCCCTGTATATGTAAATTTTATTTTAATTATTTTTGTAACGTTTTGTTGATAATAATATCTTTGGTTCATTGTATTATAAATGACCTATGTAGGCTTATATTGAGTTTTTATTTACCACTGGCCTTACGTCGCACCAACAAAGAGAGGTCTTATTGTGACGATGGGATAGGAAAGGGCTAGAAGGAAGCGGCCGTGGTTTTAATATGCAGTACAGCCTCAGCATTTGCCTGGGTCAAAAACGAGAAACCACGAAAAAACATATTACGGTATATATTAGTAAAGATTACTGCACCGGGAGATACACCTCAACTCCGCGCATTCAAAAGAAGCGCCTTGTACTCTATCCAATAAAACGTGAAACAACTTCTTGGGACAGTAATCAGAAGATGTCACTACTGAATAATTGAGAAGTTTGTCATTTCTAAGTTTCCTAAACTGTTTTGTTTTGTTTTGTTTTGTTTTGTTTTGTTTTGTTTTGTTTTGTTTTGTTTTGTTTTGTTTTGTTTTGTTTTGTTTTGTTTTGTTTTGTTTTGTTTTGTTTTGTTTTGTTTTGTTTTGTTTTGTTCTGTTCTGTTCTGTTCTGTTCTGTTCTGTTCTGTTTTGTTTTGTTTTGTTTTGTTTTGTTTTTTTGTTTTTTTTGTTTTTTGTTTTGTTTTGTTTTGTTTTTTGTTTTTTGTTTTTTGTATTTTGTTTTTTGTTTTGTTTTGTTTTGTTTTGTTTTGTTTTGTTTTGTTTTGTTTTGTTTTGTTTTGTTTTGTTTTGTTTTGTTTTGTTTTGTTTTGTTTTGTTTTGTTTTGATTTGTTTTGTTTTGTTTTGTTTTGTTTTGTTTTGGTTTGTTTTGTTTTGTTTTGTTTTGTTTTGTTTTGTTTTGTTTTGTTTTGTTTTGTTTTGTTTTGTTTTGTTTTGTTTTGTTTTGTTTTGTTTTGTTTTGTTTTGTTTTGTTTTGTTTTGTTTTGTTTTGTTTTGTTTTGTTTTGTTTTGTTTTGTTTTGTTTTGGTGTACTTCAAGAAGCTTAAACTTTCCTCCATAGATATCATTACAAAAAACTCTGGTCATGCCCTCTGGTGTAAGGTGGAAGTACTTGTAATTTAAAGTTGTTTTGTGTTTCTAGGTTTTCATAAATGTATCAATGTTCATTTTTTTTGGGTTGGCAACACTTCTTTTTCATTCCGCCAGTTTTGAATCTGGCCAATTAGAAATTTCTGTAATTATTTTTCAGCCTATTACAGCCTTCTTGTCGCTTTTTGAATTGTCCAATAAAAATTGAGAGGGTGTGTCCGGATTAGTCCAGAATCCTCTCGAACCTTCCCTTCGGGTATATAAGCTGAGGCTTTTCGGGCTACCTTGTCTCACTGATCGTCGTCTTTCTGAGTATGTGTGTTAATATAGGAGGTGGGGTGCCTCATTCTTCGCCAGGCAGTCCAGTAGCCAAGGTAATGTCCACCAGGCTTATTTTTCTGTAGCTACCTCCGCAGACTTACAGGAGGGGAAGGTTCAGATTTCTAATTATGTAACGTTCTGTTTTCCAAAATGTAAACCTCTTTTCGGCTAATGTAAAATTTCATGAAGTCTTAAAACTGTAAATCGGAGATAGAGAGTGCGTTACCCTCTCGAGTTCCCCCTTCAATTTAATTTGAGGTGACTATGATTTTGTAACTTTTCTCTTTTGGTAAATTGTTAAAATGAACCTTCACTCTAGTCAACTCCATATCTTGGGATTAGCCTCTGTATCATCGGGTCGAGAGTCCAATTAGGGTTTTATATTAAAGTTTCTGCGAGCGCAAGTGTGTTTCGCGTCATTAATTTAACCTGTTCTTTTTCCACAGAGGCCCAGCAGGTTGGGTACTAGATACTCCTATGTACTAAATTTTGTTGAGTGGAAATTGTTCCTAGAGAGGCCAGAAACTGTAGGATTTTAACGTAATGTTGCCTTGAGTAGGCTGTAGGAAATTTGTTAAAGTTGGAGAGCATGTAGCTCTTTTCTGTCTTTTCTGAATTCAACTGCAATATTGACGTGCGCCTCTGGCAGGCTGTAAAGTTGTTGGAGCAATGTGCTCTTAAATTGGAATATTCCGGTTCTTGTCTAAAAAATTGAGATTTTGCAAAGTTTTGTAAACTGGATCCGGTATCTCAGAATTTGTAAACTAAGGGCTTGAAGCCCCAAATCTGTAAAATTCCCTTATCTTGGGTTTTCCTATTCTTTTTTCAAGATTGCTATTTGTACCTGTTACTTGATTATTTCACCAAGTAAAAAGTTTGTTAAGTCTGAGTTTCTAAAAGAAATATAACCTTTATTTAAAGTTTTAATTCAATTTTTGATATCTTAGTTAAACCCATTCCACCCAGCACCTTCTTTCACCTCTTTCTGCTCCACGGATATTTCCGTAACAATTACAATAACGAAATACTTTCGTACAAGTACATGGTAATCCGCATTGGGAGAGAATAATATTATTTTTATTCCTACCGTTACATTTTATCCACTCTGTACAAGATCCTGTCCTTGTTAAAGCTACTATGTCCACATCTACTTTTTAATTTTCATTCTGTGTATATTTTGTGATAGACGAATCAACGCACGATAGAGAACCATGTGACAATGCTTTCGATGTTCCCTGTGGGAGGGTTGCATTATTGACTAAATTCAATCACCAGCACAATATTACACATCAAACAGGATCACAGAGCAGAGTGTGTCGACCTTTAAATTACAAGAGGAAATTAATTAGCTTCTCAAATCATTTATTTCTCGCCCATTTTACTACACTACCATGTTAGTTTAGGCCTCTGTTTTCCAAACTCATTTACCACCAGCTGATTGTTCTGAGGTAAACTAAATCTATATCATTGTTATTAAAATTAGCAATCTATCGTAACTTAAATTAATGTACAGTACTTGAATTAAACAAAACTTGTGTAGTGGTTAAAATAGGGCTCACTCCATCAATTTCTGTCAAAATTAAACATGTTCGTAGCAATATTTCCTTCTTGTCATCCTGTTTGTACGGCAAATGTCAGCTCCAGATGAAGGCTGTTAGCACTGCAACATTTCTTGTTACGAGCAGAAGTGATTAATTATCGTTGTTACACATAACATTAAGTGTAAAATCAAAACAAAAGATTGACGGGCTGAGTGGCTCAGATGCTTGAGCCCTCGCCTTCTGACCCCA